>NW_016808928.1:1402599-1448232 GCF_001698545.2 Rhinopithecus bieti | reverse complement strand
CAAAATACACACATTTCACAAAACTATTCTTATTTTCTGATTAAAGTTCCTCTCAAGATTTTAGGCTCTATTTAAACCCAATTGTATAACTCATCAATTTCTCTTAATCTGTTCGTTTCTTGCCAATTTTTTTCTGTTTCAGCAAAACACAACAAATTTTCTTTTCTTTCTTTTTTTTTTTTTTTTTGAGATGAAGTTTTGCTCTTTTGCCCAGGCTGGAGTGCAATGGCATGATCTTGGCTCACTGCAACCTCCGCCTCTTGGGTTCAAGTGATTCTCCTGCCTCAGACTCCCAAGTAGCTGAGATTACAGGCATGCCACCACACCCAGCTAATTTTTGTATATTTAGTAGAGACAGGGTTTCAGTATGTTGGTCAGGTTGGTCTCGAACTCCTGACCTCAGGTGATCTGCCCACCTCGGCCTCCCAAAATGCTGGGATTACAGGCGTGAGCCACCACACCTGGCCAGAAATATTGTATTTTTTATATGATTACATAAGTAATTTGCTAGATAGTCCTATTGCATTATAATAGTTATAAATGTTTGTGTTGCATTTCTTTCTACTTATTCATTAATTTAGTCAATAAATATTTCCTTAGTATCTAGGTCTGCAGAGATTTAAAGCGTATATATTATTCAGTGGAATCTTGCATATATAGCTACGTACAAAGGGATACCATTAGCACCTCTAGAAACGGAAAATAAGGAAAAAGAGCTATCTACTTGCTGAATAGACACAAGTAATTCATGAAGAAATTCTTCATTACATGAAGAAAGTAATGTAAATTTCACTGTTCTTTCCTTATGGACATTGAGAAACTAAGTTCTTCTGGGCTTTAGTATTTTGCTCTAGTTCTGGAAACTAGGGCAAGCTCATAGTTTGTTCTGGGTGTAATTTGTTGAGCTGGCTGGATCAGCGGCGCACCCTTCTTTCCTCTGCCCTGGGCCTGGGGCGCTGATGTGATGGGCAGGGTGGGCGTGGCTGTGTTCCCTCCAAAGTGTGGTCATGCTCAAGTAATGGGAGGCACCAGCAGGTGGAGCTGCAGAGCAGAGTGCTTGATGGCAGCTGTGACCATCCGCAGGAGACGCCTCTCCTAGAGCTGTCGCTCCAGCAACAGACCTTCCTCCCTCGACTTGTCTTCACTTCCTCAGGAAGGCATCAGTCCCTCTCTTTTGCTAACCCTGGGATATTTTGCACCTGTCACTAGTTCTCCACGCATATCATCCCTTTATCAACCCCCCACAATTGCTCCATTTCAGGGTGGCATCTCTTTCTTTCTGGGACTCTTGCTTATTTCTGCACGTTCTTCATATAATTGTATTCTCATTCTTCATTACAAATCCTAAGTTGTACACACCGTTCTGTCATTCTGAGTTTTGTTATGTAACTGCTTCAAGTGGCTGTTTTAACAAGGGCAACTGTGCATGTCATCTTGCTTC
Source organism: Rhinopithecus bieti (assembly GCF_001698545.2). Taxonomy (NCBI): domain Eukaryota; kingdom Metazoa; phylum Chordata; class Mammalia; order Primates; family Cercopithecidae; genus Rhinopithecus; species Rhinopithecus bieti. Next base: position 1,446,791 of record NW_016808928.1, on the reverse strand, counting down.
GGCTGGCTCTTTATCTAACAGATTTATATATGTAATATTCAATGAACAATTTTATGCTTTTTGTCAAATACCAGTATTTGAAGTTATATTTCAGATATAGAGGAGTGATTTAATTTTTTTTTTTCCTTGAGATGGAGTGTTGCTCTGTCGCCCAGGCTGGAGTGCAGTGGCGTGATCACGGCTCTCTGCAACCTCTGCCTCCCAAGTTCAAACAATTCTCCTGCCTTAGGCTCCCCAGTAGCTGGGACTACATGCATGCACCACCATGCCCAGCTAATTTTTTATTTTTAGTAGAGACAAGGTTTTGCAATGTTGACCAGGCTGTTCTCAAACTCCTGACCTCAGGTGATCCACCAGCCTTGACCTCCCAAAGTACTAGGATTACAGGCATGAGCCACCTTGCCCAGCCATGGAGGAGTGATCTTTTAACAAACCAACAAATAGAACAAGTAGAAATTCTGAACAAAATACCAAAAGAAAAGAAAAAAATACAAATAAAAGAAATAAAACAGTCAAATCAGAATTTTATATTTAACAAAAAATTGTTGAGTAATATATGTGAAATAAAGGCATCTTCGGGTTATACAAATTGTTTTCATTTTCAATACTCATCATTTCAATACTCATAGATCTTGTTTCTCCAGATCTGTATTCCCCAGCCTGGACAACTTCCCTCAGCATTTCTCGTTGTGTGGTCTGGTAGCAGTGAATCTCTGAGTTAATTATATCCTACACATAGTGAATGTTATGTTGTCAGAATTCTGTTATATTCTTCTGAATAATAGTGGTGTGTTGATTTTAGCATATTAAGATCCCATCTCCACCTTTGGTTCCATAGTTTACATTTTCCACAAGATAATTTAAAATATGTATACACATGCAATGGAATATTATTCAGCTATTAAAAATGCAAGGAAATCCTGCCATTTGCAACAACATAGATTAACTTGGAGGACATTAGGTCAAGTGAAACAGGCCAGGCACAGAAAGACAAATACTGCATGATCACACTTACATGTAGCATCTAAAATTGTTGTACTCATAGAAATAGAGAGCAGAAGGGTGGATACCACGGTTACAGGGAGTCGGGAAGAATTGGGAGATGAGGCTTAAAGGGTAAAAAATTTGAGTTATAAGAGGGACAAGTCCTGGAGCTCTAATGCATAGCATGGATGGCGGTGGATGTGGTAATTAACTGGATTGTGAAAATCCTACACAATATGTACCCAAGGATATGGCACACCTTGAGTATATACAATCTTTATCAACTAAATCTTTTTAAATGACATGTATATACAGAGGCTCATTTCTGAACCGAGAGAGCACGGGTTTTTTGTTTGCTTCTACATCTGCTTAGGTTTCCTGATTTAAATGTTCCTTCAGATACAGGAACAAGAGGACAATGTGCCACACACCTGTCCCTTATTTTACAATAATAGATCCCACCACCAACTAACCAGCAAATTTGGCAGAATAAAACTGGATGTTTTAAGAGTTTATATTTTGCAGTTCTTGCATTCTGTTGGAAGCTAGATTTGATTCCAACTTACAAACTAGCACAGAGAAGCTGTGATTTTCAGTTTGGGGTATTTACGTGTAATTTCCATAGCCTCTGGATACACAGAATGATGACATTTCCTAATTTACCTGATAAATATTTGCAGGAGGAATGGTAGGTTTGGATGTGAAGAGAGGATGCATAGTTCACTAAGGGACAAAGAGGGTGATCTGCATGTGACTTGATCCTAGCTGCAGAAAACCTAGGGGCACTTTCAGAGTGGACGAGTGAGACTTTCCTGCTGCCTCTCCACAAGCTGGTCCCATCATTCCCAGGAAGCTTCCCGCTGCTTTGTTGCCCCAGTGCCTGACTCACAATCCTGCTGGAGGAAAGGGAATGAATGGCAGGAGCAGCTTGCAGGTGGAAACTGCTTAAGGCGGCTGCCTGCTGTTTGAAGTATTTTCAACCCCCCTTTGAAGTGTGGGTGACTGTTGTTCCAGTTACAAATGAAACACCTGTTTCCCTCTCTCAAAGTAAAACATGGTACCTTTATGAGGTCTTTAATTTCTTTACAAACAAGCTAAGCGTTTTAATTCTGTACTTTCACGTCTTCCCCGAAGGAATACAGTTTAAAAGCAGCTTAGGCGTATTTGCTACTTTGTTGCCTCTGTGGATTTTACCTTTAGGATAAAAATCACATTTTGAAAGCCTGTGGCAGAAATATAAGCAGTGTTTGGGTTTATTTTCTGATATTCTACAGAATTCTAGGGATGATCGCATTTGCCATGGTGTAGGAACCACGATGCCGGGCTCCCTGTCTCCATATAAGAGTTATCTTTCTTTCTACAATTATGGATCATTAATTTGGACTTCACTTTTTTCAGACTCTTTGGTATCATGTAAAGCCCCCTAGAAAGCATTACACTTCTCTGTTAAATTTACTTAGTGATAATATGCACTAGGACCTTAAAAGGCAGCACGATTGTTTCACTTGAGAAAAGTAAGTGGATGGGCAGGTAACACCTGGGTGCTGAGCATGTCTGTATGTGCCCAGACCAGGGCTGGATCATTCCACTTCACATGCCCTCCAGTAATAAAAACCTTGTTTGGGGCGGATATCCTAAACACAATTGCGTGGGACCCTGAGATTAGCAGAGTTTATAAAATGCCCCAAAGATGCAAAGCTATTAAATTATGACTGGGATTTCCCTTGGGGATTATTTGAGCACAGGAGATGATGATGATAAATAAAGGTGGATCCTCAAATTATCAACTTTTGAATAAATTCTTACCTTAGACTTCCTTCTCCCTAATAATAGCAATATAAAATACAATTTATGTGTTTTATAATGGATAGCTTTATTATTAGAGTAAGCAGGCGCACGCAGTCCACAGTGCAATTGTGAGTCATGATACAACAATATAAATATTATTATTATTATCATTATTATTATTTTGAGGTGGAATCTTGCTCTGTCACCCAGGCTGGAGTGCAGTGGCATGACCATGGCTCACTGCAACATCTGCCTCCCGGATTCAAGCCATTCTCCTTCCTCAGCCTCCCAATTAGCTGGGACTACAGGTGTGTGCCACCACACCCAGCTAATCTTTTGTATTTTTTTTTAGTAGAGGCAGGGTTTTACCATGTTGGCCAGGATGGTCTCCCGAGCTGGAGTGCAGTGGTGCAAACACAGCTCACTACAACCTCTAACTCCTGGACTCAATCAATCCTCCTGCCTCAGCCTCCCGAGTAGCTCATGTTCTGTTTCTTGACTGGCATGTTGGAGACAACCAGAGAAAATACACAAAGAATTTAAAGTACTTGCCTGTAGTCGGGGCAGAGCTGGTTCCAGAGCTGAGGAACTTTACATATGCATGAATACCATGAGGAAAATGGCATTAGAGGAGAAAGAGAAGAATCATTAATCACTAGATATCAATTTTAAAATGTGAATTTGTAAAAAAAAATTAATGCTTGGAGTGAAATGTTAATAAGAAAGCACATTTTAAAAAAGACCTTTAAAGAAAATTGCCCCTTATAAATAATACTTAAAAGAAAGCATTTTGCCCCTTACAGCCAGAGGGCTTCAAATGCTACAGCTACAAAACATATTTATACTTATAATAAATTCATAATAAAATAAATTCCCCAAGGTATCTACACAGGCTTACTGTTTCATAGCTGCTGATGTTTTGCATATTTCTTTCATTAAGGCATTTAGAAGTAAAATAAAAGTATAATTGGTACAGCCTGCAATTTCAAAAAATCTTAAGGAAAAATAAATTTTTCTTATAATAGCAATTCTTTGTCAAAAATACAGCAGCTTTATAACCTTTTGAAGTTGAATATATTAGGTACCTGGGCTACCAGATGAATTTTGAAGAAGCTGCTGCTTTATTTTAATCTGGAGCAAAATGAAACAAGCCAAAATAAAGATTTTCATATTCTTAAGGTTTAATTATCTTAAGCAGGACTGGAAATTCAGGTCACAGAGGAGACTTATGTGATCCAAACAGTCACAGAAACAGGATCACAGCTACATCTAGACTTCTGCTGGGAAAGTTCACAGATGTCGTAGTTTTCTATTCAGCAGACATCATGGACACCATCCTGTGTGCTGGACGTTCTGCGAACCACTGGGGATGGAACTGTGGTTTAGAGCACAGGGAGCCTGCCTGCACAATTGCCTTACAACCTGGCAGTAGGTATTGGCAAGAACACGGAGAATTCAAATTGCAGAAATAATGGGATTTTATATAAAAATGGTATCATCTGACTAAGCACAGAGACTCACATAAAAGAGGCTCAGAATATGCTCCCTTGAAAAACAAGTGGCCTCATAACTGAATCCTGAATGATGATGGGAGCCCCACCAGATCAGGGGAGGGAAAGACCAGTCAGAACCAGAATCCACGCAAATGCCAGAAGGCAAGAAAACTCATCCCTGCAGCATAGGGTGGTTTAGAGATAGCATAATTTTGCAGTAGATAATTGTACGTGTAAATAAAACCTATAGTAGGTTGACAATAAGAATAACCAGTATGTCAAAAAAAAAAAAAAAAAAATAGGTGGCAATGGGAGTGTGGTGAATACTGTTATTAGGGAAAATAGAGAAAATTAGGAAAAAAGAGTGTATAATGTATAATAGAACATCACTAGGAATCTAATCACCTCTTTTCGGTGCACCCACAATTACAGAAAAAGAAACCATGGTAATTTTACATATTTCATTAATGGAGTGTTAAAATGTAAAATGAATTAACAAGGACTTGGCAAAAGTTTTAACTGATAGATATTCTAAAGGGTTCACAAATTAGAGGATAAGGATTTGTTTTCCAATCACATTTTTAAAGTGAGCAGATTTCAGAATAATGCCATCATGAATTTGGAGTTCTGCAATGATTAATTATGCAGAGTTTTGACAAATCATTATAATTGAGTTAAACTTCTTTATTGAGAACACATATAATTGAATTTTAAGAGGTCATGTTTCCTTAATAAAATGTATCTGGACATTCTCCTTCATTATTCTGTGTGATTCTATTAACCTCCAGTGTGATCCTTTGGAAGATGAACAAAATTACAATTGGCATTCTCTATCTGTATTCAAACAGGCTGTGACCCAGTTTCTTGAGTCTTGCTTACCAAAGGGGAATTTAAATGCTTAGTCGAGTGAGAATGAAACTCAAAATTGTATTTAATCTTTCGAATGACATTTTTGGATCTTTGTGGGAAGGGATATGAAGGTTGTTGATTTATTGAAAACCTAGTTGATCGTTAAAGCATGTCAATAAATGTGTCAATATTGACATAATTAAGTGTGTCTTTTTTGATGAGCATGATTTGATATGTAAACCATTGGATAGTTCTTCTCATTAAATCCAGCAACGAATCTAAAGGGGGATTGGGGGATTGGTTCAAGGACTCTCACGTATACCCAAATTTGTGGATATTCGAGTAACTCAGTCGGCCCTGCGGAGCCTGCGTATATGAGAAGTTTGCTCTCCAATACCGTATTTTTGATCCATGCATTTGGTTGAAAAAATCTGTGTATAGATTACAAATATTTAACTAATATGCCAGATTTTTTAAAAAAATAATTTATTTCATGTATGCCATGCTGCTGTGTCTTGATGATCAATATTTCTCAAACACCTATATGCCACTGTTTAAAAATTAATAAGTGGCTAAAGAATCTACATTAACATAAACACTACAGATATTATTAGGGCAGAAAACATTCACTTTTTCTTTCATTGATCTCTGCTCTTATCCTTATTTTCTTCATTGTACAAATGCTTTTATGGTTTGTTTTGCTGCCATTTTTTAGGTTCATTAAATAGAAGGTAAGATATTTTTACTTTCAGTATTCTTTTTTCTAAATATATTTATTTATAGTTATACATTCCCCACTGAGCATTAATTTACTTTCATTCACATATATTGATATTTTGAAATTTCTTTACGATTCATTTAAAATACTTTTATGTTTTCATTTGAATTTTAATCAGGGTTTATTTAAAAGTATATTTCTTTATTTCTAATCTGTGAGGAATTTTTGCTTATCTTTGTTACTGATTTCTAGCTTACTCTACTGTAGTCAAAACCCATGGCCTAAATGATTTCAATTTTTAAGAATTTGTTAAGAAATGCTTTATAAACCAGCACGTGGAAAATACTGGTACGTGTTCTAAAACTATTTAAAAATAATTTTAATTCCATTATTAGATACAGTAATGTATCTTATACATGTTTGTATATGCATATATGTATCGTATCATATCAAGAAGCTTCTTTGCTAGTGGTGGTGTTCAAGTCTCCTCTATCTTAATATATTTTGTGTCTACTTTTCTATAGATTTCGAGGGGCTCATGTTAACGTTTCCATCTGTAATTATTGATCTTCCCATGTCTCCTTTTGATGCTGTCAATATTTATTTTATATATCTTTGAACCTATATCACTGGATGCGTACAGATTTAAAATATAATATTTTTATTTTGGATAAAGAACTTTATTGTTCTTGAAATACCTCTCTTGTTGTAGTTCACCATTGACAGAGAACTTCAGGCCAAACTTAAAATATGTAAGGAGGCAGCTTTAGGCTAAACTTGACTTAACGAAAGTATGTTAAAAACAATAAATTACAAAATCTGGTGCAACTGTATTAACAACAGGAAAATATACAGCTATAGACAAAGAAATTAAGTACTTCATTATTTTTCTGTGAAATTATTTTGGCTATTTTATGACTTTTGAATATCCTTATAAATTTTAAAATCAGCGTGTTAAATACCTTTGAGGGAGAAAAAGCTGCTTAAATTGGGACTGAGAATAAATTAACTATGAATCAATTTGAATACAATGAATATATTAGTATTACATATTCCCCAATCCATGAAAATGGAATATCTTTTCACTCATTTAGGTTTTAAATTTATTTTACCAGAAATATTTCGAAGCTTTCAGGGTAGAGAACTTGCAGTTATTTGTTGGACTTAATTTTACATCTTTACTTCTTATGCTCCTGTGATGCAGAGGTGCAGTTAGTTTCTCTATATTGCCCTTGAGTCCTATGCCTTTTTTATCTGTACTTATTTAAGCAATGATTTGTTTGTAGAGTGTTTTGATTTTCCATGTATACAATTATGGAATTTTCTTTGTAAGCTTTATAATTTTAATTGCCCTATTTCACTATCAAAGGAATACAAGACAATATTGCACAGAAACAGTGAAATTAGACATCCTTGTTCCAGACGCCAGTGACAAAGTGGCCAATATTTCCACAAATAAGTATGATGTCTGCTGTAGAAATTCCTCAAATGTGCCTTTCACTATTTAAGTTTTCTTTTTTCTTTTCTTTTTTTTTTTTTTTGAGGCAGAGTCTCGCTCTGTCGCCCAGGCGGTAGTGCAGTGGCACGATCTCAGCTCACTGCAACCTCCGCCTCCCGGGTTCACGCCATTCTCCTGCCTCAGCCTCCCGAGTAGCTGAGACTACAGGCGCCGCCACCTCGCCCGGCTAGTTTTTTGTTTTTGTTTTTTTTTTTTTTTTTTGTATTTTTTAGTAGAGACGGGGTTTCACCGCGTTAGTCAGGATGGTCTCGATCTTCTGACCTCGTGATTCGCCCGCCTCCGCCTCCCAAAGTGCTGGGATTACAGGCATGAGCCACCGCGCCCGGCAAGTTTTCTTTTGTTGTGACTTTGCTGGAGGTTTTTCATCAGGTATCGGTGTTAAACATTGTATTGTATCCTATTCTGCATCTTATGAGGTTATCATATGTGTATCTCTTCATTGTGTTAATCTGATGAATTAAGGGATTAAGTTTTTAATATTGAATCAACCTTGTCTTACTAAAATTCATCTGAATTTGTTGTGATGTAGTATCCTTTTTATATACCCTGGATTCTGTTTGCTGGTATTTAGTTAAGAGTTTTTATGTGTAGGTTTATGAGAAGTGTTGGCCTGGGCTCTTCCTTTCTGGTAATGTCCTTGACGTTTTAGATGAAGATTATACTGGTCCCTAAAAATGGGTTGAGAAAAGTTTCCTTTATGCACACCCCACACCCACACACATACACGTACACACATATATCTTTCAGAAAGTATATATAAAATATAAAGTTACATAAATACAAAAATGATTATATATCATATATAATTCCACCTTTTTATTGATCTATGTAGTTTTTTCTGAAAAAGTATTGAATTTTGTTCTAGCAGAGTTACATTCACCAGGGAACACCTCGATCCATTCAGACCTGGTGTTAGTCTTTATGCTTTTTAGGACAAGTTAATTTCCATTTGGTCCTGATTGGCTGGGTGTGGTACCCATTGAGACGATTTGCTCCTGCTGGAGTCTCACCTGAATTCTCAGAATGTTCAACACTTGTTTCCCTTCCCATTGGGCACCAACTGCCGTGTCTCTTCAACACACTGTGATTTATAGAATTTCTTCTTCATCTAGGAGCTACTGTCTGCTGGGTCTCCCAGAGCCTGAACTCAAGAGTCATCCAAAGACCGAGGGAGAATCCCACGCAGACGGGTGACCGCCCCTTTTCCAGCCCTCTTTCCCCCAGATCCTAACTGCGTGAGACCCTCAGTCACCTGCCCCCAGTGGGACGGCTGCTCTCCGCTCTTTGAGCGTCACGGCTTAGAAGGTGCCACCGGAGTAGTCCATGTGGGCTTACCGAGTAATTTTCTTCCCTTAAAGTTTTTTAAAATTTTATTTATTTATTTATTTATGTATTGTTTTATTTTAGTTTAGTTTAGTTTTGAGACGGAGTCTTGCTCGGCCGCCCAGGCTGGAGTGAGTGGCGCGATCTCTGCTCACTGCAAGCTCCGCCTCCCGGGTTCCCGCCATTCTCCTGCCTCCGCCTCCCCAGTAGCTGGGACCACAGGCGCCGCCACCACGCCCGGCTAATTTTGTATTTTAGTAGAGACGGGGTTTCACCGTGTTAGCCAGGATGGTCTCGATCTCCTGACCTCGTGACCCGCCCGCCTTGGCCTCCCAAAGTGCTGGGATTACAGGCGTGAGCCACCGCGCGGGGCCAAAGTTTTCAAATTTACATGAATTGTCCATTGCTTGCAAACAGTCACTGTATAGTAGTGTCCAGGTTTTGTAAGTCCTCGGGCAAGATGCTGAGTCTGATACAGGCTGCTTTACTGTAGCCAGAGACAGAAGTCTTGTGTGGTCCTCCTTGTATTTCAAGTTCTCTATAAACTCATTGCTTAATAAGAGGTGCAGTTTGGGAGGCTGAGGCAGGTCACCAGCCAGACCAATATGGTGAAACCCCGTCTCTACTAAAAATGCAAAAATTAGCCGGGCGTGATGGCGGGTGCCTGTAATCCCAGCTACTAGGGATGCTGAGACAGGAGAATTGCTTGAACTCGGGAGGCAGAGGTTGCAGTGAGCTGAGATTGCACTGCAGCCTGGGCAACAAGAGTAAAACTCCATTTCAAAAATAAATAGATAAATAAAAAAGAGGTGAAAACCTAAGTCCAGTGATAACCTGGCTTCAGTCCAGATGTCGTTCATCTCTACTGTTGTACTCCAACGTCTCTCTGCAGTTTCAGGCAGTCCTTCCATGACACACACACACACACACACACACACACACACACACACACATTTTATTTCTTGGATTTTTTTCTTCTTCCACACTTAAAAGATTATTTCCCTAGGGATTTACAAATATATGATTTATAAATATCAAAAAAAAACTTACCAAAAAACCACTTAACAACTTACTATTCTTTTCATTTGGAAGTTCAGGTTTTCTTTTTTACTTTTTATTTTAGATTTTGGGGGACAGGTGCAGGTTTGCTGTATATGTAAACTCACATCATAGGGGTTGGTTGTACAGATTATTTTGTCAGTGAAGTACTAAACCCAGTATGCAATAGTTATTTCTTTCTGCTCCTTTTCCTCCTCCCACCTTCCACCCTAAAGTAGACCCTAGTGTCTGTCATTTCCTTCTTTGTGTTCATTAAGTTCTTATCATTTAATTCCCACTTACAAGTGAGAACATGTGGTATTTGGTTTTCTTTTCCTGTGTGAGTTTGCTAAAGACAGTGGCCTCCAGCTCCAACCATTTTCCTGCAAAAGACATGATTTTTTTTTTTTTTTTTTTTTTTTTTTTTTTTTGCCACAGAGTTTTGCTCTTGTTGCCCAGGCTGGAGTGCAGTGGCGCCATCTTGGCTCACAGCAACCTCCGCCTCCCAAGTTGAAGCCATTCTCCTGCCTCAGCCTCTGGAGCAGCTGGGATTACAGGCATGCTCCACCATGCCTGGCTAATTTTGTGTGTGTGTGTGTTTTAATAGAGACGGGGTTTCTCCATGTTGGTCAGGCTGGTCTTGAACTCCGGGCCTCAGGTGATCTGCCCACCTCGGCCTCCCAAAGTGCTGGGATTACAGGCATGAGCCACCGTGCCCAGCCCATTCTTTTTTATGTCTGCCTAGTATTCCATGGTGTACATGTACCACATTTTCTTTATAGAATCTGTCATTGAAGGGCATTTGAGTTGATTCCGAGTCTTTGCTATTGTGAACAGTGCTGCAGTGAACATTCACGTGCATGTGGCTTTATGGTCAAATGATTTATATTCCTCTGGGTTTATACCAAGTAATGAGATTGCTGGGTCAAATGGTAGTTCTGTTCTTAGCTCTTTGAGGAATCACCACACTGCTTTCCACAATGGTTGAACTAATTTACACTCCAACCAACAGTAAGTGTTGTCTTTTCTCTGCAACCTCATCACTATTTGTTATTTTTTGACTTTTAGTAGTAGCCATTCTGACTGGTGTGAGATGGTATTTCATTGCAGTTTTGATTTGCATTTCTCTAATGATCAGTAATATCCAACTTCTTAACAGTAATAGCTCTTGGTCGAAAGCTCCCAGTCACCTGGTAGAGAGTATGTCAGTTCCATTTATTTTCTGATGAAGTTCACCAAATGTATCTGTGTCTTCAGATTCAGCTGTAAATATTTCCTAGGTTGTATAAAGCCACATGTCATAAAAGAAACATTGATTTGCAAACATACTTAAATAAAAGAGATTCATTTTACTTCCAAGTTAAAATTTGCATTTTCCAATTCATAAGGATTCTGTCCAGCATAGTAATGAGGCCCTGAGTCATTTAATAAAATATACTCCTTTGCCAAATATTTTTTGCTGCATTAGGGGTTTTAAAATTATTTTGTACATACCAGTACATGATAGGCTACTTTAAGGCAAAGACCAATTCTTATTCATGCTGATTTCACAGCATTTTATACTTCATGTTCATCTAACAGCATAGAGTTGATACAAGTACTAGATATGAGATATATACACATACATATTCATATATCAGAAATATACACAAAATCTTAAATATAAGTAATTTAGAAATATAAGAAATATATATGTTGATTTATACAATGTACTTTGGTATCTACAAAAAAGACGTCTTAATTTAGAAGTGAATGTAGATAATTTTAAATTACTCTAATATTTTAATGAATGGAGAAGCTGAAAAGTAAAGGCAACCTACTCAAAAGTTTTGAAAAATAAAAAATTATACTTACAAATTCTTTTATACTAATTTAAAACAAATGTCCTGAAACTGTCATATTTGCTATTCCCAAGGAAAAAAAAGTAAAGTTATAAAGACTTATTTTCTTTAATATGTCCCTCTATTAGTCCATTTTCATGCTGCTGATAAAGACATACCCAAGACTGGACAATTTACAACAAAGAAAAGTTTATTGGACTTACAATTCCACATGGCTGGGGAGGCCTCACAATCATGGTGGAAGGTGAAAGGCACATCTCACATGGCAGCAGACAAGAGAAGAGAGCTGTGCAGGGAAACTCCCCCTTGTGGAACTATCAGATCTCATGAGACTTACTCACTATCAGGAAAACAACATGGGAAAGCCCTGCCCCCATGATTCAATTGTCTCTCACCGGGTCCCTCCCACAACATGTGGGAATTCAGGATGAGATTCAGGTGGGGACACAGCCAAACCATATCCGGCTCTTAAAAACAAATTCATGAATTGCCATGAGAAACCCATCTGCAGGTTTTCCAACAAGCCTCAGATAGTGTGTCAGGAGAACGGGACAAAAATAAAACACTGACATGACAAAAGGAGAGATTCCCGCCATCCACCTGAACAAACTGCATTTCTTCTTTCCTTCCATCCCAACTGCAAAATGCAAATCAGGTTTACGAGTAAATGAATGTGCTGGTGTACAAATCATGATGACAAACAGCAACACTGTAAGAAAAGCAGGCTCTGGGATTTCAGGAACCATATGGTTTAAGCATCACAAACGGACAAATAAAGACTTTTAGAAGAAATGGGTTATGAATTATTATCTTTCTGAAGTTGATAATTTTGCAATTCAAATGGATTCCCATTTTGAGACACGAGTCAATATTCCTTCATGACATTTTTCGGCAACTTACCAGGTTTCTTCTAATAACATTAGATGACTGAACAGTCAGAAAAGATCAAATACTAATATTTGATAATTTGAAACAGATATTATAGGTTACTGTTAAATAACATTAAAAGCATATAAAATACAAGGTTCACTCGGATATCACCAGGTAATTCTTCAAGAATACAAAACATAAAAATAAAGCTCTGGTATGTCATTCTTTCAACAATCTGAAATGGCTCCCAATTTATTTAAAACCACTGGTGCTTCTCAGATTTTCATTTTTATTCTCCAAAACACAGTCTCCAATTCCCTTTGCTTTCCAATTGCCTTTTCCCTAGACACCAAGCTACAATACAATCAAGTTATCTGTAGCGTACCTTGCTTAATTTGTTCATCTTATTCCCTTCATTGAGATAACTCATTTTTCTCTGCTACTTCTGTTTTCACTTTGTTGAAGTCTTCTTATTACTTTAGGTCATTTGATAAAACAAATAACTTCAAGGTATCTTCTCAGATTAGCCTCTAACATTTGAAACTTTCTTCCCTTGAATGTTCTCCACAACAGTTAGTTATTGTTTTTCGTAAGACACTTACAATTTGCTTTCTGCTATATTTATTTATCCAATTATAGAGCCAACTCCCTGAGGTCAATAGTANTTTTTGCCACAGAGTTTTGCTCTTGTTGCCCAGGCTGGAGTGCAGTGGCGCCATCTTGGCTCACAGCAACCTCCGCCTCCCAAGTTGAAGCCATTCTCCTGCCTCAGCCTCTGGAGCAGCTGGGATTACAGGCATGCTCCACCATGCCTGGCTAATTTTGTGTGTGTGTGTGTTTTTAATAGAGACGGGGTTTCTCCATGTTGGTCAGGCTGGTCTTGAACTCCGGGCCTCAGGTGATCTGCCCACCTCGGCCTCCCAAAGTGCTGGGATTACAGGCATGAGCCACCGTGCCCAGCCCATTCTTTTTTATGTCTGCCTAGTATTCCATGGTGTACATGTACCACATTTTCTTTATAGAATCTGTCATTGAAGGGCATTTGAGTTGATTCCGAGTCTTTGCTATTGTGAACAGTGCTGCAGTGAACATTCACGTGCATGTGGCTTTATGGTCAAATGATTTATATTCCTCTGGGTTTATACCAAGTAATGAGATTGCTGGGTCAAATGGTAGTTCTGTTCTTAGCTCTTTGAGGAATCACCACACTGCTTTCCACAATGGTTGAACTAATTTACACTCCAACCAACAGTAAGTGTTGTCTTTTCTCTGCAACCTCATCACTATTTGTTATTTTTTGACTTTTTAGTAGTAGCCATTCTGACTGGTGTGAGATGGTATTTCATTGCAGTTTTGATTTGCATTTCTCTAATGATCAGTAATATCCAACTTCTTAACAGTAATAGCTCTTGGTCGAAAGCTCCCAGTCACCTGGTAGAGAGTATGTCAGTTCCATTTATTTTTCTGATGAAGTTCACCAAATGTATCTGTGTCTTCAGATTCAGCTGTAAATATTTCCTAGGTTGTATAAAGCCACATGTCATAAAAGAAACATTGATTTGCAAACATACTTAAATAAAAGAGATTCATTTTACTTCCAAGTTAAAAATTTGCATTTTCCAATTCATAAGGATTCTGTCCAGCATAGTAATGAGGCCCTGAGTCATTTAATAAAATATACTCCTTTGCCAAATATTTTTTGCTGCATTAGGGGGTTTTAAAATTATTTTGTACATACCAGTACATGATAGGCTACTTTAAGGCAAAGACCAATTCTTATTCATGCTGATTTCACAGCATTTTATACTTCATGTTCATCTAACAGCATAGAGTTGATACAAGTACTAGATATGAGATATATACACATACATATTCATATATCAGAAATATACACAAAATCTTAAATATAAGTAATTTAGAAATATAAGAAATATATATGTTGATTTATACAATGTACTTTGGTATCTACAAAAAAGACGTCTTAATTTAGAAGTGAATGTAGATAATTTTAAATTACTCTAATATTTTAATGAATGGAGAAGCTGAAAAGTAAAGGCAACCTACTCAAAAGTTTTGAAAATAAAAAATTATACTTACAAATTCTTTTATACTAATTTAAAACAAATGTCCTGAAACTGTCATATTTGCTATTCCCAAGGAAAAAAAAGTAAAGTTATAAAGACTTATTTTCTTTAATATGTCCCTCTATTAGTCCATTTTCATGCTGCTGATAAAGACATACCCAAGACTGGACAATTTACAACAAAGAAAAGTTTATTGGACTTACAATTCCACATGGCTGGGGAGGCCTCACAATCATGGTGGAAGGTGAAAGGCACATCTCACATGGCAGCAGACAAGAGAAGAGAGCTGTGCAGGGAAACTCCCCTTGTGGAACTATCAGATCTCATGAGACTTACTCACTATCAGGAAAACAACATGGGAAAGCCCTGCCCCATGATTCAATTGTCTCTCACCGGGTCCCTCCCACAACATGTGGGAATTCAGGATGAGATTCAGGTGGGGACACAGCCAAACCATATCCGGCTCTTAAAACAAATTCATGAATTGCCATGAGAAACCCATCTGCAGGTTTTCCAACAAGCCTCAGATAGTGTGTCAGGAGAACGGGACAAAATAAAACACTGACATGACAAAAGGAGAGATTCCCGCCATCCACCTGAACAAACTGCATTTCTTCTTTCCTTCCATCCCAACTGCAAAATGCAAATCAGGTTTACGAGTAAATGAATGTGCTGGTGTACAAATCATGATGACAAACAGCAACACTGTAAGAAAAGCAGGCTCTGGGATTTCAGGAACCATATGGTTTAAGCATCACAAACGGACAAATAAAGACTTTTAGAAGAAATGGGTTATGAATTATTATCTTTCTGAAGTTGATAATTTTGCAATTCAAATGGATTCCCATTTTGAGACACGAGTCAATATTCCTTCATGACATTTTCGGCAACTTACCAGGTTTCTTCTAATAACATTAGATGACTGAACAGTCAGAAAAGATCAAATACTAATATTTGATAATTTGAAACAGATATTATAGGTTACTGTTAAATAACATTAAAAGCATATAAAATACAAGGTTCACTCGGATATCACCAGGTAATTCTTCAAGAATACAAAACATAAAATAAAGCTCTGGTATGTCATTCTTTCAACAATCTGAAATGGCTCCCAATTTATTTAAAACCACTGGTGCTTCTCAGATTTTCATTTTATTCTCCAAAACACAGTCTCCAATTCCCTTTGCTTTCCAATTGCCTTTTCCCTAGACACCAAGCTACAATACAATCAAGTTATCTGTAGCGTACCTTGCTTAATTTGTTCATCTTATTCCCTTCATTGAGATAACTCATTTTCTCTGCTACTTCTGTTTTCACTTTGTTGAAGTCTTCTTATTACTTTAGGTCATTTGATAAAACAAATAACTTCAAGGTATCTTCTCAGATTAGCCTCTAACATTTGAAACTTTCTTCCCTTGAATGTTCTCCACAACAGTTAGTTATTGTTTTTCGTAAGACACTTACAATTTGCTTTCTGCTATATTTATTTATCCAATTATAGAGCCAACTCCCTGAGGTCAATAGTAAGGACAATTTTTAATCTCTATCCACCTATCATCGGCCTCTTGATGGATGAAGCAATCAATATGTTGTATTATTTTGAAAGTGGACTTGAGGTTTCTGGCTCAGAGACAGAGAGACAGCTGTTTTCAACTTACAGCAATCTCTGCATTGGTTTTCCTGGCCCCAGACTTTCCCTGACTTGAGTCAGGGTGTAGTGATGGGAGTAAGATGTTGCCCTGCATGTATCAGGGTCCATACAATATGCGAGGAATGGGACTATCGCTGTGCCATGTCCCCTGCAGGGAAAGGGGGAAAGCCTTTGCTACCTACTGGAAGGAAATTCTTTGGGAAGGGGCTCACCTCTTAAAATGTAAATAAATGTGGAGGTGGTGGGTGGAAACGAAATCGGCACCTCAGTTTACACCCGCTGGAATGTTCCCAGAGGTCTAAATCATGTCTTCCTGGAAATGCAAACCCATGCCTTCTTGGAGGTAAACCTCGTTAGTATTTTAAAAGGCTTGTCAGTTAACCAAGTCCCAGTAAAATTTGTTCAGAAAGTCCAAACCATGCAGAAGCATTTTTTTTTTTTTTAAATCACCTTCTGGGCCGGGCATGGTGGCTCACGCCTGTAATACCAGCCCTTCGGGAGGCCAAGGCGGACGGATAACAAGGTCAGGAGAGGGAGATCATCCTGGCTAACACGGTGAAACCCTGTCTCTACTAAAAATACAAAAGCTAGCCCGGCCGGTGGCGGCACCTGTAGTCCCAGCTACTCCGGCGGCGGAGGCAGGAGAATGGCGGGAACCCGAGGGGGCGGAGCTTGCAGTGACCGGAGATTGTAGCAGGAGGAGCCACAGACAAAACTCCTCAGACACCGAGTTAAAGAAGGAAGGGGTTGGCCATCCTGGCTAACACAGTGAAACCCCGTCTCTACTAAAAATACAAAAAACTAGCCTGGCGCGGTGGCGGCGCCTGTAGTCCCAGCTACTCGGGAGGCTGAGGCAGGAGAATGGCGGGAACCCGGGGGCGGAGCTTGCAGTGAGCCGAGATGGCGCCACTCACTCCAGCCTGGGCCACAGAGGGAGACTCCATATCAAAAAAAGGAGTTTATTCCGCCCGCAGCATTGGCAAGACTTCTGTCTCAACAGCCGAGCTCCCCGAGTGAGCAATTCCTGTCCCTTCTAAGGGCTCACAACTCTAAGGGGGTGCGTGTGAGAGGGTGGTGACTGATTGAGCAAGCAGTGGGTACGTGACTGGGGGCTGCATGCACCGGTAATTAGATCGGAACAAAACAAGACAGGGATTTTCACAGTGCATTTCT
Organism: Rhinopithecus bieti; assembly: GCF_001698545.2. Lineage (NCBI taxonomy): Eukaryota > Metazoa > Chordata > Mammalia > Primates > Cercopithecidae > Rhinopithecus > Rhinopithecus bieti. Next base: position 1,429,460 of record NW_016808928.1, on the reverse strand, counting down.
ATACACTGTCTGTAATCTATAGACAACAGAACCAATTAGGTCAGGGGTGGATCTTTAACTACCAGGCCCAGGGTGTGGCGCCGGGCTGTCTGCCTGTGGATTTCATTTCTGTCTTTTAGTTTTTACTTCTTCTTTCTTTGGAGGCGGAAATTGGGCACAAGACGATATGAGGAGTGGTCTCCTACCTTAAGATGGCACCACTGCATTGCAGCCTGGGGGACAGAGCAAGACTCCCTCCATAAATCGCCTTCTGACAGTGTTACAATTACTTTGTTTCCTACAATTTCCAGTGTTTTGCTTTGAACACTTCGAGCACCTGATGGTGTAACCTGAGTAGGGCAGGATAGGACTAGAGTAGAACAGAATAGAATAGAGTAGGAGTAGACTAGAATAGAATTACACTGAATGGCATGGAATCAGATGATACACATTAAGCTAATTCCAACAGAATATTTTCTTTTTTAAAAAAAATTCTAGTTGTCCTCTAGAGGTCTACAAGACAATCAGAATCCAGAAATTTCAGTGTTTGGTTTCAAAAATGGCAAAAAATGCAACTTAAAACTTGACAAATATATAATAATAGCTAGCTCCGAAATATTCTATATCAAACGAGATTCTCTGGCTTGAGTTGCAAGGTTCAGATCAGTTCACACCGTTCCTGGTCAAACTTCCCATGCTCTACCTGTCATATATGTAGCCCATTTAATGAAGATGAGACTTCAAAACTGCAGTTCAGTCTTAGGGACTATAATCATAGTGTATATTGTAAAACTTCTTTGAACTTATTTGAGAAGAATTCAAAAAAAAAAAAAAAAAAAAACTGAACAGAGGGAATTTTAGAAAAATCTGCAAGATAGACTATTCATGAATCACTTATATTCAGATCTTCTGCCATGCATTTTAAGGAGGTTAGTCTATGAATTTTCAGATGAAAGACTTAGAAATATAAACAGAAATAAAAGAGCGAGAGAGAAAAGAAAAAGGAAAAACTTTGAGTTAATCCAATTTCCAGTAGAGATGAAAAAAGTACCCCAGAGTTGAAAGGCCAGTTTCTATCAAATGGGCTCTGGACGTCATTCTTTAACTTGTTTTAGTAAAAGAACACTTATGTTTTCCCTCAGAGAAAACAACTTTTGATGGCAGCTAGATGTTTCACAGTTTGTTTGCATACTTCTGACTTCAAAGTCAGCAAGAGGGAAAACAAATCTATTTTCTAAATATTGTGTGATATGCTGAATACATTGGTTTCTTCTCTTTTAGAGCTGAAGTTAAATGCATTTCCCGTGTGAACTGTGTGAAGGCATTTGTTGAAGCTCAGGTGTGAACAGGAAAGTAAACTGGCTGTGAGAACACACTGACTTTGAGTAGCCCCTCATCTTTGATGGGCAGAGTGGCTGAACTGGAGGAGGTGAGACCTAAATGCAGTTTCCTGAAATAAATGCCATCACTTCTAGTGCAGGCAGAATAGCTGTGGTCTTCTCTGAGGCTGAGCCCTAGAGCATTCCTCATGAATGTGCTTCAGGGAAAAGCTATGCAAAACTATCTTTGCTCCTTTCTTGAGAGAACCGTATCAGAAACCTCCCTGGAAAACTAACATGCCTACATAACAAGAAGAAAAAAGCAATACATTATGAACCAATGTTGCAGGAGCTTGAGGAGCAAGAGTATGCTACAGATTTTACAAAAAAAAAAAAAAAAAAAAAAAAAAATTATTTACATAGAACAACAAATCATTTTTTAAAAATTAAGTCAATAAAAAAAACTTCTAAATCTCGGAGAAGGTTAATTAAATAACTTTTAGTGTGGTGTCAAACAGACCCCCCAATACTAACATCGTGTTATGCTACTTGATGTAGGACTTTCTTCCCCAATTTTAATTCAAGCATTCTAGAGATATGAGCTATGAGAGATTATAGGCTGTAAGCAACAATCTCATTGTTCTGCAAATGCTGTAGGCCAGAGAGGTTGAATATCTTGTTCAAGCTCATGTAGCTATGTTGTGTTTAAATGTATGAGGTAGGTACTTACATCTTATAGCTCATGTAGGTGTCTGTAACCCACTGCTTTGAATGGTAGGAAAGAAGAACAACCTAATTATTTTTTCTCCTCAAAAGTCAGGCTCTGCTCGGTGACATGTACTGACTGGTGCATAGTAGATATTTGAATGAATTCAGTGGCCTACACAAAGTGGAATAATGTTCCATGTAAAAGAGAGTCGCTTTGATGGTGCTTGCTTTCAGTTTACTTAAAATTCTGAACTTCATTACCTTTACCTCCTGTTCAATAACTGATATTAATAGACATATTCTAGAACTAGATAGCCCAATTTTTCACTGTACTCAGTTTTCAAAAGCAATTTAGCAAAGTATACAAAAAACAAGAGCCCCTCTCAGGAGTAGACTGGTTCCTCTCTCATTAGAACCCAAGAAAGGCCTTCCTTGGTTTTTCAAAAATCATAAATTCCCTTAGCGGGAATCATAAACTACTTTAATTTTCTGCTTCAGGAAACAATAGCCTCTGGCTTTGTTTTGTTTTCGTTTTGTTTTACATTTAAGAAAGGAGAACTGGGCTCCATCACAGCCATGTTCCTGCCTTTCTAAGACACAATGACGCCCTTGCGAGGAGAACTGAAAAATGGAAACTGTGGTTTTTATTGTTGATGTCCTCGTTTTCTTTTGGAACTCTAAATGCCCTTCGGCAACATCTTCTCCCACCTCACTTTATAAAAGTTGAACATCAATCCTAGAATTACCACAGCTGGGGACTTGGTCAATGACTGTCATACGTGTTATGGTGAGAATCAGCCTTTTGACCACTGCTTGGTGTTTTAGTTCACACACCACACACATACACACACACACACACTCACACACACACACACACTCTCACACAGACACACATGCTCACACACACTCTCACACACTCACACACAACACACACACACACACACTCTCGGTTAGAATCACAAAATGTCGGAGCTTGTTTTTTAAAAATAAAAATTATAAAGATCACATTCTGTTATGAGTGAATTAACCAGAGAACTAAACAGATTTGCCACTGAGCACAGCCCACAGTAGACCCTGAATTCAGGTTTCCTATCTGGCGACCCTGAACCGTCGTGGGATAAGCAAACTGCTTCTTACTTCCTCGTGGGTTCTTATTCCAGGATCCTCCATTCTGGGAAGTACAGTGCAGACTGAGTTTAGTGAAATTGGGGTAAACCTAACCCTAGAAACCTCAACACACTTTTTTCTTATTGTTTCTATGAGAAATGGCTTTCTCTGTCTCATCTTTCAAATAACACAAAAGCTTTTGGAAAACCACTCATAATTTAGAGATTTAGAATCTCTAAATTAGAGATTCTTTGTGCTGAAAAATGATGAAAGTTGATTGTAGTGTCCGTAGTGTCGGACATGAAGAGGTTATTTTAGTTTTAAGTCATGTTTGCCAAAATCTGTGATCGTCTCATGAATTAGTTACCAAATATTGATTCATAATGTATGCTGATAAATAATATGCTTCTATATTATTTAACACCTATGAAACTTTGTTATAAGCAAAGCATTGAATTAGAGAAATTAAAAGCATAGAAATAAATTAAAAAATTCCTCTCCTCAAAACAATTTAAAACCTAATGAGAGGGAGGTAGAAATATACATGAAAAATGTGCAGCCACCACCCAAGACCAGAGTGAAGGAGGCAGCATCTACAGAGAATGGAGAGTGTAGAAGCAGCCACAAACCAGGCCGAGAGTGAAGGAGGCAGCATCTACAGAGAATGGAGAGTGTAGAAGCAGCCACAAACCAGGCCGAGAGTGAAGGAGACAGAATCTACAGAGAATGGAGAGTGTAGAAGCAGCCAGCTCCAGACTATGCAATAAAAACCTGGTCTTGGAAAGTCATTATTAGGAATATCAGTGAGGTCCCAGGTGCAGATACTAGATTCCACTGTAATAAGAAGGGGATATAATTTCAGGCTGTAAACATGAGGCTTATAAAATTTGTGCGAAAAGAAAATGGAAAGGCTTGAGCTTCTTGGAATGACTCTCAGAACAGCATTGCAGAGTTGGGCCCTCCCAGGAGCGGCAATCTGTTGAAAATAAACACTTGCACAAAACACCAACGTGAAACGCAACCATTCTGTGATGGCTCACGGTTAACATTAGACTGCACCATTGTAATGAACGGAATTGTGCCTCTGCCCCAGTTCATATGCTGAAGCCCTAACCCCAAATACCTTAGAAAGCGACTGTATTCAGAGAGAAGGTCTTCAGAGAGATAATCAAGGTTAAATGAATCTGTGGGTGTTGTTCCCTAGTGCAGAGACGCTAACACTGGCACACGGAGGAGCCCCTGTCTTCAGATTTATTCTACTCTGCTGCCTCCTGAAGTGTGTTGGGATCATGGTAATGGCCAAAGCACCCAATAAGTGAAGGAGAATGGCCAGTCTAAATAAGAAAAAGAATACCAGGACTCAGTTCAAAGCACACAGTCTTTGTTTTGCTAATGAAATATAGCAGGTTTTAATATGTTTTATATCTCCTACTTGGCAGGGAGGTCCCATTTTCCAGGGTCCTCTCAATAATTGTGGTGGCTGCGACAGTAATAGTAGTTAGCACATCGTCATTCTCTGAAGAGGGTGATATCATGCAGAGAAATTATTATTATTGCCAAATTCCTGGGTGAATTTCTGAAAGCCCCTTTCCTCTCCTTCGCTGGAAGTCATAGTTCTGGAACACAGTGGCTGCAGAAATTCTACTTTGAATACTGGCTGCATCCCACCTAAATTCTCTAACGATACTAGAAGCATTCTCTGCTCATTTAATAGTCTGTGTTTATTTAGCTACATTTCTGGCCTCCTCTACAAGGCAGGGAGCTTCTTGAAGGCAGGGTCTGTTTCTTACACTTCCTGAGATCTTATTAGCATCTACCAATTGCTTGGCATCTCATAGGTAGTCGGTGAGCGTTCTGTGAGGAACAGCACACTCCACTGTGTGTATTTCATGGGAATACAGACAAGTAAGTTTGTGAGGAAGTCATTTATCCTCTTTTTGTAACCATCTTAAAGATTCTATTAATGTGCAATAAAAGCTTCAACACAATCAGAAATGAGAGTTGTCGGTTTACCAGAAAGTTGATGAAAGCTGTGAATTATATAAAATCGATAATATGTCTATTTTTGAAAGATATTTCACCTTAAAATGTGCAAGCTTTCATCTGCCAGTGCATGTCCACAGTATTTTATTTAGAAAGCGGTTGAGCACATGAGGTTTCATGCCAACTATCAAGCATAATCCATACATACAGAATATCTTCTATGTTTAAAACTTTGAGAAAAATTGGAACTAGAACCCAGACATTGTCATTGCAAGGACAATATATTTTTCTATTTCTTTGTATGCCCGTTTTAGAAAAAACGCGGCTGTGGGGAAGAAACGTACATAGGAGCGTCTGACATCAGCGTATCAGCCGCGTGTTCTCCGTGTGGGCTGTGCATCCATCAGCGTGTTTTGCAGTGACATGTGGATATAAGCTCATGCCTTAAGTCACAAGAGTATTAATAACTGTATGTTAGCTAACTAGAGTTTGCATTCTCTGTCAAGCTTATTCCGACACCATTTTCATGAAATTATTTTCAGTCCTGTACAAAATCATAGCAGAGTGGAAACTCTCATTCCAAAACCAAGCAAACAAAACTAACAAAAACACCACCAGCCTTTTTGCTGACCACCACAGTCTCCCACTCCACCATCATCCGTGTGTGTAAACCATCATCTTGAACATGGTTTTCCGAATTAACGCAAGGTGTCATTCCGCCCTGCATTCTATGCAATGCTCAGCATTTTGAAGGACATACTGCTTAACCCTACCTAGTTTTCCCAGTAACCAAGTATTCTAAGTCTAAAGGGAATACATACAAAAATGAATCTCTATGAAAGGATAGAGCATTAGAATTAATAAATGAATATGGAAAAATAGCAAAGACGTTTTACAAAGAAAAAAATGAGAGAAATGTATGTCTCCAGGTTGATACAGACAGTGGATGATTGGTTTCTGAGGCTTGGACTGGAATAAGTTCTGCAAACAGGCAGTGCATGGGACCTTGACACAGGGAACTGTCTCGACACTGGATCGTGGTGGTTGCACAACTCTAAATGTACTCCAAAATCAGTGAACTTTATGCTGAAAACCGGTGAATAGTAAGGTATGAAAAGTACACATCAATAAAATCATTTAAACGTGTAAAGAGTTATTGTTAAGCTATTGGGAGGAGAGGTTAGTTACGTTGATCCCTGGAACCAAAGTATTCACTGGCTCTTGACAGAGAGTGAACCACAGGACGAGTGTCCAGGCTCTCTGACCCACTCAGGGCTCCGGCCAGGGGCTTCCTCGCTGCCTTGCTGCCTGGTCCTGACGGCATCACCCCAGAGAGAGAGGAAGGCGGTGTGCATTCATCCTTAGGATTGTGTGGACTGACTAGGGGTCAGAAAAGGGATTGTCTTTGAAATGCGTGCACGTCTCCCAGATCTCCTCCATAATGCTCCGAGTGAGAAGAAGAGGGCAGGAAGAAGGAAGAGAGACGGCTCCATGAGCAGCTTTAGTGGCCGGCAACCTTCTCAGCGCAGGTGACAGTGACACAGGGGACAGAAAGAGTCAGTGTGTGTCTTACTTAGGCCACGGAAAGTTTTCTCCTGTGAGAAGACACGTCGTCTGTTTATTTAATGTTTGTTTTCAACACCCCAAAACCTGAAGGCTAAGTGAGCTTCCTACGTGCTTTTACTCTACGACTTTGCCTCCCTCACTGATGTTTCCACTTAACAAGACGAGGTATTTTACACATTAGCAGAGATGAGGAACACAGGGATGTACTTCTAGCAATTAGGTGAGGAAAAATACAAAATACCAGGAGAGAGCACCAGGTGTCTCTGTGGGATTCAAATTTTTTTTTTTTTTTTTTTTTTTTTTTTTGAGATGGAGTCTGGCTCTGTCACCCAGGCTGGAGTGCAGTGGCGTGATCTTGGTTCACTGCAAGCTCCGCCTCCTGGGTTCCAGCGATTCTTCTGCTTCAGCCTCCTGAGTAGCTGGGATTACAGATCCATGTCACTACAACTGGCTACTTTTTGTATTTTTAGTAGAGACGGGGTTTCACCATGTTGGCCAGGCTGGTCTCGAACTCCTGACCTTGTGATCTGTCTGCCTTGGCCTCCCAAAGTGCTGGAATTGCAGGCATGAGCCACCGCGCCTGGCCTAGGATTCAAGTATTGTCCTCTCTTTTTTTCGAACAGCTTCTGGAGCATCCCCTTCTCCTTCCCCAGGTTGCCTGGGTCAGAGGGACCTCTATCTTCCCTCCTGGACCTCCTCATTTGGCTTTTCCCAGTTGCCTCCTTGGTGCTGGCTCCTAGAGGAAACTGTTCACAATCATGCAGTCTTCTGACAGAATGGGGCACGTGGCTCACCTCTGAATGTCCTTGAACGGCTCTTCCCCAACTCCACACTCCCTTTCAACTGCACCCTTCTACACTCTGGGTTCCTTCTGCTCCTGAATCTCATTGGAAGAGGTGTGTGTGGTTTAGAGTGGACATGCTATTTTTGTGCATTCATCAACCAGGAAAAAATGAAGGTGAGATGCAGCAATGGTGAAATACAGTGAGAAAACTTGATGTGTTTTAATATTTCAAATACGTTAATATATTTAGATTTTTGTGGCATTCATTCATTCATGTATATATTCATTCAAAAGACATTTGTAGACCAAGCTCGGTGGCTTATGCCTGTAATCCCAGCACTTTGGAAGGCTGAGGCAGGCAGATCACTTGAGGTCAGGAGTTCAAAACCAGCCTGGCCAACATGGTGAAACTCCGTCTCTGCTAAAAACACAGAAAAATTAGCTGGGCATGGTGGTAGGTGCCTGTCATCCCAGCTACTTGGGAGGTTGAGGCAGAAGAATTGCTTGAACCTAGGAGGCAGAGGTTGCAGTGAGCCGAGATGGCGCCACTGCACTCCAGCCTGGGCGACAGAGCCAGACTCCATCTCAGAAAAAAAAAAAAAAGACATTTATGCAATGTCTGCTGATGCCAGGCTCGATTCCTGGGAACCAGATTCAATGAATATGCAAGCAAGGTCTTTGTTCGTAAGGATCTTGCCGAAAAAGATGGAGAGGATGTATGTGAAAATATTCTTAATCTAAATACTAGGTTGGTGCAAAAAACACAATTATTTTTGCACCAACCTAGTAGTTTGTCATAAGTGCAAAGAAAGAATGACAGTGATGGGTGGGTGCGGGAGGGATGAGGAGGTGGGACAGGAAGGCTGTCTACAGATGAGGAATAGCCCAGAAGAGGAAGGCTCCGTGCACAGTGGGCCAGGGAGACAGCGTATTGACTCCTCCAGGGCTGGCTTCGTGATGGGGTCAGACGCACTGGCTGCACTCTCTTCCTGGAAAGGTTTCTGTAGATTCTCACTTCTTCATGCTTCTGCTGCTTCCACAAAATTTAATTTTTCTGCCAAAGATGTTCTCAAAGATGAGTAATCATCTATTTTACTTTGGAAATTAATGTGAAGATCTTAAATATTTCACAGGCAAATACAATATGAATACTAACTGCCTAATTTGGATATGTTAGTTTTTAATTTTTAAAAACTTATTGCCACCCTATTTCACAGAATTTAAAGATAATTTAATTATGCCAGGAACTTGAGGCTTTAAAAGACAAACATGTAAATTGAATAAATGCCTCTAAGTGCAAGTAGCATATTGCAAAAATGACTTGGAAGTGGCTCTGTTAGATTAAGGGAAGGCAGCTTCGTGTTCAGTTATCCTGTTTTGTTAAAGTCAAAACACTCTGCAGCATTTATTCAGCATTTTTTCTTTTGTGATCAACTCCTTACTGTATGTGTATTTAAAAAAAAAAAAACTCCAGTTGTCTCAATTTTATTCCAATTAGTATTTTCATTGTTTTTTTGTGTAACCTCAACTTGGTTCCACACCAAATCTGAATACAAAGTACTAAAATAAAACATTAAACATGCTTACCAATTTAAAGAATATTCTGTGTAGTATGTCTCTTTGACAAGTCATTATTCTTTAAAGGAATTTAACTTACACTATCAACTTCCACACTCCTAAAATCATTTAATTTAATTTTAGCCAATTCATAAGCACATTAAAACTAGTTCATGAGGCTGTATGAGTAACCAGTCTTAGCATTTTCTAGATTTACTGATTTTTTATTGATTTACTGAATTTACTGAAAAAAAAAAAAAGAGTTATTTTCCTTGTTGTTGAATATGTCATTTGGTTTAATTTTAATTATAACAATGTATCTTGGAGACATAGCCGTTTGAATAAAATCAGTTAGTCATAGATATTTGAGGCTGTTTTTTTTCTTTTTCCAATGCCTTCTAGAAGAAATTCAAATGCTGTCTTAAAGGAAATAAAAGAAATGGCCTCTAAATTAAATTCTGTAGACATCACGTTGATTTGCACCTGACATTTTGGAAAATTATGTCTTAACATGATAACATTTGGTAAGACTTCTCATTACCACGTCTTCTCTTTAAAATATTCTTATTTAATTAATGTTAATTCGAATCTCAATTTAGTATTTAAGGAATCAGAAACCCCATGAGGCTAATTTTTTACTGCACATTTGAAGCCCAAAGGACTCACAGATTTACAAACAACACTAATCCATCCAGTCATGGATGTCTTTCATGGGCCAGCCACGGTGGCAAGTCCTACAGAGGAGGCCTCAGAGATGATCCCTGAAGGACAGCAGCCCAGGGGCCTAGAGGCTGGTGAATTCAGTCTTATTAAATCCAGAGCCTGATACAAGGTCGTGCTGCATTTGGTGAAATGCGGCTGATCCCCTCCTTAAAGGGACAAATGAATGGAGCAAGGACAAAGGGAAGGAAAGAGCTCCAACAGCTGGGAACAACAAAATCAACACAATCATGTACAGCAGCCTCCACTGTTCTTCCCCATAGCAATTCCAGAACATTCCAAACATTACAAGAAGTGTAAAGAGGCAGGAATGATGGCAGGGAGGTGGGGGTGGGGGTGGGGAATAAGATGAGAAGGAGGGAATGAGGTACAGGGAGAAGCTTGTAGGTCCTCGGGCATCTGTGCAATCAGTGTCCCTAAAACTGTGGGTAAAGAGAACTAGGAAAAAATATTTAAAGTAATAATGATTTAAATTTTATCAAATATGATAAACAACATCTGTAACAGATCCAAGAAGCTCAGCAAATGCCAACTAGAATAGATAAAGAAAAAACAAACAAACCAAAAACCACCTACTTACATGAGGGTTAACTTACAAAATCAAACATAACGAGGCAAGCCTAAAGAAAAAAAAAGTCAAGAGGAAAAAGACACATTTCCTAAATGGAGTAACAGTGAGGTCGATGACCAAGGTTTCATCCAAAACAATGCAAGTAACAAGGGAAGGAAATAATCACCTTTTAAGTTCTGAAAGTAAAGAAAATCAGCCTGGAATCTGGATCCCATGAAAGTAACGTCTAAAATGAAGGAAAAAGCAAGACATTTTTAGGTCAATGAAATCACAAGACACTTGTCACAAATAGACCTGAAATACAGTAAATTGTCTAGGCTAAGGAAAATAATGCCAGCAGAAAACATAGATATACAGGAAGAATTAAAAAGTGAAGGAAAGGGAAACTTACAAGTAATCTAAAAATGACTACTAATTCTACTTTTAAAAAAAAAAAAAGATAAGTATTTAAAATAAAAATAAAACTATTGTGGAGTTTACAAAAATCTGTAGTAGTAAAATATGTAACAACAAGAGCAGAAGGACAGGATGGGTGCCTTGTGAAAATCCCCTAAAATTATACACAGAGTAGGACAATATCAATTCAAGGTAGATTGGGAAGTTAAAGATGCTTATTTTAATTCCTAGAGCAACCCTAAAAAATAAGTAGAATAAGATTTACACAAATACACAATAGAAGAGAAAATGGGAAAAATAAAAAGTTAATTACGGAAAAGAAGAAGTAAAGGGGTATCAAAGAAACAAGGACTGGGGTACAAGTTAAAGAACAAGGTGGCAGCCTCCAACCCAAACACAGGCATAAAGTCCTCAAATCTAAATGGTCAATGCCCCTCGAGTAAAATGTCAGAATGGGCAAAAACAAATGAAAACTGATTCTGTGTGCGAAGTGCACTTTAAATGGAAAGGCAAAGATGGGATGAAAGCGAGAGGATACGTAGAATGACATGAACATGTCTAAGAAAACTATTGTGGCTGTATCAGAAATATAGGCCAGGTGCAGTGGCTCACACCTGTAATCCCACACTTTGGGAGGCCGAGGCCAGTGGATCACTTGAAATCAGGAGTTCTGGCCAACATGGTAAAACCCTGTCTCTACTAAAAATACAAAAATTAGCCAGGCATGGTGGCTAGTCAGCTACTCAGGAGGGAGGCTGAGGCAGGAGAATCGCTTGAACCCCGGAGGCGGAGGTTGCAGTGAGCCGAGATTATGCCTCTGCACTTCAGCCCGGGCAACAGGGTGAGACTCTGGGAAAAAAAAAAAAAAAAAAAAAGCAAATAAAAGAAAGAGAGAGAGAGAGACAGAAACGAAAAGAAAAGAAAAAACAGAAATTAAAAACAGAGAATATTCCCAGACATGAAGAGTGACAAAGAGTGACACTTTGTAAACATAAAGGTGTCCCATGGCTGGGAAGGAATGACAGCTCTAAAGTGCACTACTTCAGCCACAGAGTTTCAGGGTATATCTAAGAGAAATGGACAGAATCCAAAAGAGAAACAGACAAACCTGCATTTATAGTTAGGGAGTTTATCGCTTTTCTCGATAATTAATAGGACAAATTGAAAAGAAAAAAAATAACAAATCTCTTGCTTCTTAAATGAAGAACTAAATACCTGCACAATACAAAGGGCACCAATACTGTTTCCAAAACCATACAGAGTGTGTTGGACCCCGAGTGCTCTTGGTCTTCTGCTTGACATGCAGGGGCCTGGACTACTCACCCAGCGCTAGCCTCATACTCTCTGCTCTTGTTCCTCAAGGCAGGGTCTCACAGGAGGTTGGCTCAGTTTAAGGGAGACGACAGCCTTAGTCATGATCTGGAATGGACAATCTGCAGTGCATTAGGCCCTAAGTCAGAGCCCTCGTCCCTCAAGCTCTGGTCTCCACGATGAAACCTCAGTGTCTCTTTCAAACAGCTCGCCTTGGAGAAGCACGTCCAGGTCCACTCTGACAGGTCCCCTCATTGTGAATCTGAAGGAGAAGGGGTCCCCTCACATTTCTCATGCAGAATCACCCTCGTCCCTGGAGTGCGGACTTAGCAAAGGATGTCAGGAAAGGGGCGTCCATCACGCCACAGAAGGGTCAGGGCCACTTCCTTCTTCCAGGATGAAGGATGCTAATCCTCCTTTTGCCCTTGCATGAGATCATTCATGGGAATCATCCCGTAATTAAAGAAAAGTTTGCTCTACTCTAGAATTGCTGTCTCTAAATCTAGATTTCAGAGGGGAGCTTACACTTTTAAATTTTCTACCTCATCAGGCATCTCATTAGTCCGAGAGAAAGAACGGCGCATGCTTCTTTGACAGTGTGTTTTCTTGTCACCTTCTCCTGGTTTCCTTTTATCACAGGGAAAAAGGCAGGAGCCAGTGGAGGAGGAATAGGAAAAGGAAGCAAACGAAGGACTGGCCATGGAATCTACTGACAGCTGCAGAAACTACCCACACACATCACAGAAGACAGGCAGCCACAAGGGACGTGTCGTGGCCACTGTATCTTCGGATGATATTTTCTTCTGCTTTCTCTACTTCCGTGTGATTCCAATCTGGGGCATCAACCTGTGGATGATGACGTGCCAACTCTGCCGTGCCACCTGCTTCCACTCCCTCATCTTCCTGCATCAGACCCACCTCAGAGACAGGGAATGGCTGCGTCTTCCTACACTTCCTTATGCTGGAATTCTAAGACTTACGGTATGAAGGTCTCTTTCCTAAACACAGAAGACACAGCTCAGACTATCCTTAAAGATACCCCTACCACATTCAAAGCATGCTAGACAGGCCAAAGGGAATTGTCGCGTAGATGAAATGGCAGCCGGGATGGGGCAGGAAGACATGGGGGTCAACCCGACCACAGTCACAGGCCCTGCTCTGCCCTTGGGAAAGGTCCCATTGGTGTGCTAGGAATTCTGACCAGCACGTTGCTGTTCCCGGAACCAAGCCTGGTTCTGGGTGTATGTTCTCGCAGCACAATAATGAGAAGCAGACAAACTGGAAAAGAAGGGAATGTATTCCTGTAACCAGACACAGGGAGAAGGTTAGAGAAAATTCCACCAGACCAATTTAAAGTGTTAGAATAAGTGTTACAATATTCTTAGTGCTTACATAGGTTGGGGTTATTTGCCTACGTGCTGTATAGCATTTGCCTAAGTGTATAGGTAACTAATTTTGTCTCAGTTGGGTCAGAGACCAAAAAAAAAAATGTTTTCTAAGTCTGATTAAGCCATGAGGACCCCAGTACCTTCAAGGCCTGTCTCCTAAATTCTAATTAATGAGGACTCTGGTACCAAAGTGATTATTTCTATCTTATCTCATTTATAGCTTGGTCTGGAGAGCTGCCTTAGACTCTCCAATGAATCTATTCAAACAGCTGCTCTGTTACCTTGACTTATCTCAGATTTCCTCAACCCAAGATGCGTCATAGCACTAGGAATGTAAGGCTGTCTCTATTATTTTGACTTGCTCCGGGTTAGGGAGAAGCCCATGCAAGGCTCCTACTGACCACATGTTTCATTTCTAGCTTTGATGTCTTGGCACCGATATCCCTACGTTTAATTATTTGCTCAATGTTAAGGCAGCGCTGTGGAAATTTGTTGGTGTAACCAGAGTGCTATGCATGCCTGTCTGTGTAACTATCGGGCAGGCCTGTCTGTGTGACTGTCATCCAGGCCTGTCTGTGTGACTGTCAGGCAGGCCTGTCTGTATGACTGTCAGGCAGGCCTGTCTGTGTGACTGTTGTGCAGGCCTGTCTGTGTGACTGTCGTCCAGGCCTGTCTGTGTGACTGTCATGCAGGTCTGTCTGTGTGACTGTCAGGAGGCCTGTCTGTGTGACTGTCATCCAGGCCTGTCTGTGTGACTGTCATGCAGGCCTGTCTGTGTGACTGTCAGGGAGAATTGACAATCCTGGAAGGCAGATGCGATCATCATTGCAAGGCCAAGAAGTTGTGGTCAGATGCAACCCACAGGTCATCTGGAGATGAAACAGCTATAGGGCCCTAGGCCTTTACACCAAAGACCTCAGCCTGCTGGGTGGCAGGGTACCTAATTGTTCTTTTCGGGAGGAGTATTCATTATTCCCTAGCAACATTCTTAAATATCACTCATTTCATGACGGGAAGACTCTAACCACCTTTGTGGTAATCTACCATCTGGTTAGATTTCAACAAGAATGCATTATGTGCTACGTGACCAACCTTTCGGGTGCTTAATTCCTATTAAGATACTTCATATGCTAATTGGCAAATTTTAGATGGAGGATCCCAATGAGAACGCTTCAAATGGTAATTTAAATCTCTAGGGCGTTAGCTTTCACACACAGATCACACTGCTTACAGTGAGAATTTTAAAGTCAATCACTAAACATTGCATCTTCTAGAAAGAGAAGGAAATTCAGGGACAGAGAAGGCCTCACAATCACCTCCTTATAAGCAGAGCTCTACTCAGCTCTTCCAAACATCTGCAGCTCGGCCCAGCCCTGTGACGCTTCTAGCGACCTTTGAATTACCAAAATGATAGTGCACTGCTTTAAAGTCCTGTCTATTTCAAGAACACTATTATTTTAAAGATTGGCAAACACGTTCCCCCATTTTCCCCAAACCACCTTCTTCTAGCTTTTCATTGGTACGTGACACATCGCCAGTTCCACTTTCATGGAGAGTCAAGATGTGAATTCCTGATTTTCCTTCCTCCCATCTGATTCTCGCCCAGAGTTGGTAAAGTTGTAGGAGGACCAGCCGCAGACAAAACCTCTCAGACACCGAGTTGTAGAAGGAAGAGCTTTATTCAGCTGGGAGCATCGGCAAGCTTCTGCCTTAAAATCCGAGCTCCCTGCATGCACAATTTCTGTCCTTTTTAAGGGCTCACAACACTAAAGATTTCATATGAAAGGGTCGTGATTGATTGAGCAATCTAGCGGGGATACGTGACAGGGGTTTCATGCACTGGTAGTCAGAGAGAAACAGACAGGGCAGGGAGTTTCACAATGTTCTTCTATACAATGTCTGGAGTCTATGAATAACATCAGTTTCTAAGTTATGAGTTGATTTTTAACTACTGGGTTTAGGCCAGTCTGGCCCAGGCCTAGTTTCGGGCCTGGCGTCGGGCTGCCTGTCTTTGGTTTTACTTCCTTGTTCTTTTTTTTTTCTTAAAACAGGTACTGACTATAAAACAATATAAAACAATGTGAGACAGTTTTTTTCTTTCCTCAAGGTAATGCATACACTTTATTTCTTTCACGTTCCCTCCCTCCTTCTTTTCCTTTTCCTTTCATTTTTTTTCTCACCCTCCCTCTCTCCCTTCATCCCTCCCTATTTCCCTCCCTCCATTCCTTCCCTCCTTCTTTCCTTCTTTTACTTTGGTCCATCATCCTCCCAACATGATTTTTTCCTCCGTAAGCTATTATTTCTTTCCCACAAAGTTCAGTTCCCTTCTTGGCAAAGCTGCTTCCAACTCCCTGATTTAAATAACAACAGCTAGAACTCATTAATCACGGACTACGTGTGTGGAAACAGCTGTTGAGGAACTGAGCTGGGCGTCAGGGCTGGGGCATGGACACCCTACGCTGTCCTGCATCTTTGCACCAGAGCTTTAGGGTTCTCTTTACCTCTGAAAAGGATGATCTGATAAATTATTGTGCAGAGTAGCAGACTTTTATCTGGAATATCCTGTGAACCCCCCAAAATTGAGACAGGTCTCAGTTAATTTAGAACGTTTATTTTTGCCAAGGTTCAGGACACGCACCCATGACGCAGCCTCAGGAGGTCCTGACGACACGCGCCCAAGGTGGTTGGAGCACAGCTTGATTTTATACATTTTAGGGAGATATGAGACATCAATCAACATATGAACAATGAACATTGGTTCAGTCTGGAAGGGCGGGACAACTTGAAGTGAGGAGAGGACTTCCAGGTCACAGGTAGGTGAGAGACAAACGGCTGCGTTCTTTTGAGTGTCTGATGAGCCGCTCAAAGGAGGCAATCAGCTGTGCATTTACCACAGTGAGCAGAGGGATGACTTTGAATAGAATGGGAGGCAGATTTGCCCTGGGCAGTTCCTAGCTTGACTTTTCCCTTTAGCTTAGTGATTTTTCTAGTCACTCAGTGAAAGATGTTTTCCTTTCACACTCCCGACTGACGGAACTCTTGGACACTTGGCATTAGACTGATTTGTCTGGGGCAGATCGAGACATGTGGTCACTTACATCTGAAAGAGGGAACAGCAATGACCCATGTTTAACCTCCACACCCAGCTTCTGATGAATCCTCCACATAAAGAACACATCTGAACCTCTGAACCACCTGCTGATTTCTCCTGGAAAGCCAACTCCTCACCTTGAAATTGCCTGTTACTGCCTCACATCAAATGATGGCCCCATTGCTCTAGAGCCAGCAGACTGTCTTCTGCAAACTTCTCACTGGCTACCCCCTGCACAGGCTTCAGCCTGCTTTCTCTTCCTGAAATCTCTTCCCTTCATTTCTGTCTGGCAATATTTTCTGTAGGATCTGAATTTCAAGATTCAAGACAAAGCCTTGTGAATATAAAAACTGCGTAGGATCTCCCCTTTGTTTGATCATCATAATGCAAAACAAAGACAATTTAAATTAAATAATATAACTCCAACCCATGGGAATTAAAATAGCATTTGTTAGCCAAAAGTACACTAAAAATCAGACTTATATCAGGGCTGGAACTAGGTGTTCAAGAAATCTCTCTCTGTGCTTCTCGTTATTACGGTCACAGCATTTTCTGGAAGCTTTTCAGCAGGCTATATGCCAACTTTTCCTGGCTAAGATTGAATAATATTTCTACACTCTGGGTGCAAAGGAAGCATCAGAAGACTTTCCGCCCCCCCACATTTTCAGAGTCTGCCCTGAATGATAGTTTCTGAAGACGAGGGAGAGAGATATGGACACTTAGGGAATTCTACGTACCAGATGGATTGATTATATTGCAGTTGCTTTCCACATGGTCAATACTTTAGAGCATTGTATTAAATCAAAGACCTTATAAAGTAGAACATTTACTAGCCCTAATATACCTCTTTAAGATCATGTCCACTGACAGGGTCTACACCCTAACAACATCAGGTGGCCAAAGGAGACGCCTATCTAAAAAATAAATAAATACAAAGGAAAAATGCATTTTGAATTATGAGCTATTTTACTTTGGGAGATCAAACAAATACATATTAAAATTCACTTGGAAAGTCAAGCTCAGCCCATGAGGACAGTGAGACATGGGCCAGAGGCAAGGCAGAGGAAAGGGTCGTCGACCTCGGGTGTTCTGAAACATTGCAGGGCCCTGTTAGAGCACTGCCACGGAGTCCTGAACATTCACAGAAACAGACTTGTGCGTTTTGGTTCATAGTTTCCCTCCTGTCTTTAAATAGTCCAGAAACAACTCCACCCAGGATTAAAGTTTCTATCTCACTATCTTAAGCATTAGAATACATTGATTTGACTTTTGTATATCATTTTCCCAATTATGCACATAATTGATTTAATCGTGCTAAACACACTATTATTTCACAACTAAGGGCTTTTGTTTTTATGAATCAAGTGATAATCTCTGAAATAGAAAGTGAGATTTTCATCAAAAGGCTGGAACTTTATTGGAAACAGAGTCTTCCATGATCTGCGCAGGTAGCGTCATCTTTCACACATCATTCCTTCGAGGGCTCTGAGGCCACGTCCTGGTGGGCTATTGTCTCAGAAAATTCATGCCCCTCTGCCGAGGCTGAGTCCACCTGGAGTTAAATGAAATGCAGTGTGTGACTGTTTCCTGTTAGGTAAAAATGACACGTCATAATCGCAGCCAGCCTCGCAGGGCCTGGTGTTGCACGACGCCAGCCGTCCAGAGGTGCAAATAGGCTTTCAGCATCGTGACGTCCTGGGTGGAACTTCCATTAAAGTTAGCATGAGGAACAGAGCCCTGCACAGCTCTAACTGGGGAGCTCACAATAGTGACTTTTGTGCTCACGTTTTCTCTGGGATATCCAATACGGACTTGCCAGAGAAGTAACCGTATTCTTCCCCTGAAAGATGAACTTTAGTGGCAGACTTGGAGCTTAGGTGATAATGCTAAATATTGTTTAAACAATCAAAATTTACTCTTGTCTTTCCCCCAAATTCAGTTTCTGCTCTTTACCTTTATCTTGCCTTAGAAATCTATTCTTAAAAGCAGTAACTATGCAAGTTACTAAAGATAATTCTGTCCTTCAAACTCTACTGTGGACTTGTGAATCAAAGCAGAAGATCAAAAAGATTATACTATTATAAATATATTTTTATTGCGGTAAGATTATTGCTATGGCCATATTGTTCAGATTGTTGCCTGTCCTAAAGAAAATAATACATTATAATGATAAATATATAAATATAATACAAATACAGACATACAGGTAGCAATTACTAAATAGATATTTTGTACTAATTTGCTGTAGTGAAGGGATCACAAAACAGAAGGAAGTCAATTTGTATGTTCTCGAAGTCTAATTATGTGACTTTAGGCATTTGAAAAATGCTTCTCTGGGCCTTATTTCCCTTATCAATAAAGAGATTCGATTTATTCACATCAGAGTGTCGGAAAGCATTCTCTTTGAACACCAGCCGTAGGGGGTATTCTCAACAGAAAGAATGCCACTGTCTTCTCCATTTGGGGATTGCTGCAGATTACATCCCCCCATGGAAAGGTGCAATGCCTGTTGAGGCAGTAAAGGCCCTGAAAATTCCTAAGATTAGAAAAATCCAACTAATTTATTATTTTATCTTTTGGTTTATGATTAAGAATTATTTCAAAGCAATAACTGTTACTTTTCTTCAGGCATGATTGCACAGCACTCGGTTAGATGATTCCCACTCTCTTGAAACCCAGAACATGGAAACAACCTCAAATCACACTCACTTCTGGGAACTTAAATATTATTTTCCTGGGTTAATTACTTTTTTGAAAAAGTTGATTTTGCAGGATATATATTTTCTTATAAAAATGTATTAACGCTACTTATAGAATATATTTGTATTCCACATATTAGATGTTCATTTTTCTCCAGCTTTTCTCGTTTCTTAAGAGTATAGAGTGAATATAAAGAACACTCCTATGGGTTTGTTTTAAAACTTAGTGAAGAACATGCACTCATACTAAAAGGCAATATTTTTACCACTCTAAGGCATAGGCCAGTTGGCTTAGAATTGTATGTAAATTTAGACCCTTGTTATAGGTATAACCTGTATATATGTAATATATATACACACACACATATATGAATACACACAACACACACACTCACATACACATGTATACATGATGTGTAACCAAAGGGAAAGAGTTTCTTCTAGGAAACAGGTAATTAATTCAAAAAATAAAAGAGTATCAGAAACTGTATAAAATGTTAAAGATAAAATAATGGAAGCCCATGACCCTTGTCTCAGGAGCCCAATCAAATGCTTCAAAACAGTGTCTAGAAGGAGACTGGGGGAAAACGACTCCCTGAGAATTGACAGCTGATGAGCCAAAGAGCCAACAGGACCACAGGAAAGCCCCCTGAACTCTGAATGCAAGCCCAGCTCCCCCTCATGAGTCCACCCCACTATCTTGTAGAGTGGATGTGAAAGTTATCCTGCATTTTAATCACATTTCCATCTCAAGTTGTTGTTTTAAAAGATTTCAAAAAGTCCTTACAGAAAAGGGTCAGATTCAATTTTCCAGATACTAACTAGATGCTGGGCCAATCACAACAGCTGATGACGAATGCACGAGGCCCCAGTGGCAGGTGCCGTCCCCAGCAGCAGGCGCCGTGCACAGCATTTGCCATGCATCCCCACACAGTTCTGTGCTAGTTACTTCTTGCCAAAAGTGCCAGATTCATGTTATTGTTGAAATGTTCTAAGTTTAGAATTTAAAGGGGGAAAGACCAGAATGCAGAATGAACACACTGCACTTGTTCATACCTCCATCCAATGGCAACAAAAGCCACCTTGGAGCAGATGGAAGAATTATTTTCTCCTGTTTTCACTTCAGTTTAGCTGTTTATCCTGATTATTTCTAGAGCGTGATGATTAAATAATTCCTCTTTGTTCCTAGTGGCATAGGTGCTTTCTCAAATCCAGGAGCACATACCACTTTTACTCACATCAGAAATTGCATTTAAAATGGCAAAATCAGGAAAAGAAATCCAAAACACGTTTTTAAGTATGATACATCTACTCTGCCAATTAAGAATTACATCTGGCAAATCATAATGGAAACCCCGGCTGAGTGGCTGAAACAAAATGATGGTTTATTATTTCAGTTTATTATATGAAGTCGAAAGGAGATACTCCAAGACCATGGCCGTCATGAAAGCCCTCCTTGATGACATGATATTTGAGCAAAGATTTGAATGAATGTGGCTACATAGGGGCAGACTTTTCTGGGCAGATGCAACAGCAAAATAAACCTGAGGTCAGATTATATTTTGGATTTTTGGGGAACAGTAAGGAGGCAGAAGTGGAAAAGCAGAGTAAAGAATGACCGAGTTGCTGGGAAAAGTCGGGTTTGGAGAGAGAGAGTCAGGGGCAGATGAGGTGATGTCTTGTAAGTCGTGGAGACAGTCTTGGGTTTTACTCCAAATGTGATGGAAACTCACTCGACAGTTTTGAACAGAGCAGTGATGGAATCAGATTTACATTTTTAATACACAGATTTGGCTGCTACAGAAAGAAAAGACCATAAAGGGGAGGGAGACGGCAGCAAGACTCACGGAGGCAACTGCATTCCTTCAGGTGGGAGATGATGCCCCGATCTGAGGCTGATGAGGAGAACGAGCGCAAGAAGCAGGTCTTTGCCTGAGCAGCTTGGAGAACGGAGCTGCCATTTATGAAGTTTTAATAGACTGGGAGTGGTACCGGTTTGGGGAGAAATATTAATTAGAATGGGTTTTGCTGAAAAGTAAAGAACATTAGGACTTGTGCAAATAGGCTATTCCCATTGAGAAGTTCTGGCATCATGACCACATACGAGTGGTAGACAAAGGGAAGGCGCATGAAGGATGCGTGAAGGCTGCCTGTCTGTGTGAACATGTGCTTGGATCTCTTTGTGAACTTTGCCTACGAAAGATTAAGAAATCCAGAAGAAAGCATGGGACGACAGCCTGGAGAACCAGTGCCAGGAAGGGCCTAGGATGAGGCGTCCATCACATATCTAAGTGGGAGTGACCATGTGCTGGGGAGTTCTGTGGTTCAAAGTTCAAGAGAGTGACGAGAACTAGATACAGGAATTCAGGAGTTATCCAGCTATCCAACTAGGTATGGGTTTTTTGTGTTTGTTTTCTTTTTTGAGACAGAGTTTTGCTCTTGTCACCCAGGCTGGAGTGCAATGGCCTGATCTCGGCTCACTGCAACCTCTGCCTCCTGAGTTCAAGCGATTCTCCTGCCTCAGCCTCCCGAGTAGCTGGGATTACAGGCATCGGCCACCACGCCCAGCTGATTTGTGTATATTCAGTAGAGACGGGATTTTGCCATGTTGGCCAGGCTGGTCTCGAATTCCTGAACTCAGCTGATCAGCCCATCTCAGCCTCCCGAAGTGAAGTGCTGAGATTATAGGCGCGAGCCACCACACCCGGCCAAGGTATAGTTTTTAAGCCATGGAATTGGATGAAAACACTCAGGGAATGAGAATAGAAAAGAACGGAAGAAAATGTGTGAGAACCTCACTTTTGGGGATACCATAATCTAGAATTATTTATAAACACATTTTCTGTATATCCTTCTTTTATTTTATAGATTTTGTGCTTGCTTTTGTTTTATACCTAAATATTTAATGCAACTGGAAAATGTTCCCTCAGCTTCATTTTTCCATGTGACTAAGTCAACAGCTCTTCATTATTTACTTAATATTCCAGATAATGAACTCTTTAATTGCTACCTTCATCATCTGCTAGAATTTCACTTTTGCCAGGGCTTATTTCAGAACTTCAAAATATGTCCTACTAATTTGTCTATGCCTAACCCTCTCTACTCTTTTTTATTCATTGCCAGAATATATTGCATTTAGTATTCATATTAACGTAAGTTATTAACCACTATTAACATAAATTACTAACCTGTAAAACAAATTAATCAACTTACTTTTACATCCCTTCTTTCAGGATTATTGTCATTTTTCTGCTGGTCTCATATGTGTATTCTACTAGATAAATTTGGGAAGCATTTTGTAAAGTGTTGCACAAACAAACAAAATGACCTTTTATAATTTGGAATAGAAATGTGATGCTATAAAATAATCTGATATGTTTCTATATGTTTCTTTTATAATATCATCTATGTAATATGATTTAAAAGAATGAAGATATGCAAAACAAGTCCAAGACGTAACGAGTTGCGGTAAGGACTACAGATATTGTAGTTAGTGTTTCTTGGCAGAACAGGATTCTATTCAGAACCACACATCGTCGGAATATGATAAAGTCTTTCCTGAGCTGCATTTTTTGAAGTGATAAATGACATGGTGCCCACACGTCATGTCCACAGTCCCCGAAACATCAATCCCACCACAGAGCCATGTCAGTACGTGCACATACATTGTATTTCAACTTTAAAAATGACCTTAACTTGTGAGCTACAAATCCTCCACACACTGTGCAATTACAAAGTCCTACCTGAATAGCCAGGGGTGGGGAATAAATTATAGACTGTAGATCACAGGAGCTTGTTTCTTTCCAGTGTCTTTCTCTCTATTTTGTAAAGGGCTTCGCTGTGAAAAGAGAATGGTTCTGTAATATTAAAGGAAAAGAAAACCAGATTCCTGACAGGTAAAAGAAGAAGAAACATCAGAGGTTTTCGTTTGTTTGTTTTTGTTTTATATACTTTTGTTTCTTCTTGCCTGCATAACTTACGTAGAATATATTTGGTCAATAGAAATCAGTCAGTTTTCCCAATTTGATTATAATGGATTGTATATACAAAACACTGAGAATGCATGTGGACGTTCAGAACAGCTCTACCTATTGGATTCACCCTGGGGTTAGCCTTTACACTTTCTGGACCTCAGTTTGTTTTGCATTGACTTTATTAATTTATTTTCTTTTTTTTAAATCTTCTTCTTCTTCTTCTTCTTCTTCTTCTTCTTCTTCTTCTTCTTCGTCGTCGTCGTCGTCGTCGTCGTCGTCTTCTTCTTCTTCTTCTTCTTCTTCTTCTTCTTCTTCTTCTTCTTCTTCTTTTTTTTTAATTAAGACAGCGTCTCACTCTGTTATCCAGCCACCCAAGCTGGAGCAATTCTCCCACCTCAGCCTCCTGAGTAGCTGGGATTACAGGTGCGTGCCACCATTCCCAGCTCATTTTTTTATTTTTAGTAGAGACGGGGTTTTGCCATGTTGGCCAGGCTGGTCTCAAACTCCTGACCTCAAATGATCTAGCTGCCTCAGCCTCCCAAAGTTATCAATTTATTTTCAAATCATGGGGGGTAATGATTAGCATGCTACACGCTCCAATTCTAAAAACAGGTGCCGGTTCCCTTGCATAATTTGATGAGGGAAAAACATCTGCGTTTCACTCTCTGTGTAGTCAAAATTAACTCTCCATCAATAGAAAGCATGTACTACATTTTTCAGTGATGTTTTAGGTGAGCTTGGAGTAGAAATGGAGTAGAAAAAAACAAACAAATAGAAACTCTAGTATAAGATAGGCAAAGTTTTATATTCTCATGACCTCATCATTTCCCTCAGGAAATCTTTGGGGACTTTTGTACATCGTAATTGTACTCAATGCCTTCCTCTGTCATGAAAAGAAAGAGGTACCCCGGGCTTCAGCCATGTAAGCATAGTTTTCCTCATCCATGTATTTCATACCCTTTAAGTAGAGAATGTGTAAGAAGGGAAGTGGGCATCTAACAATTGTTTTATCATCCCCTTGTAGGAACTGTGGAAATCCCACCTCCTATCCTGGGTGCATAATTCAGTATTTTTAGATGCAAGTGACAGAAGCCTGATTTTTTAAAGATTAAGCTAAAATACAGGAATATACCAGCATAAATAGGAAAGGATAAATCATTCCTAAAGATTAGCTTGCTCAGGGTCATCTAGACTCTGTCTTCATGTCCTTATTTATTTTTTCTTCTGCTTTCTTATACCCGTACACACACACACACCACACCACAACACACATAGAGCACTGTTTTTTAGTCAATGTTCCCCATCACACATAGAGCACTGTTTTTTAGTCAATGCTCCCCATGCTGGAAAACCTCCTTGCTAGAACCAAACATTGCTTTCCATCAATGCAGGGCAAGCCCAGATCAAAGAAAGAGGTAGACCACTCTAGGCTGCTGGGAGTCAAAGGTTTATTTGAGGGAACTTACATACCATGTAGTCTTAGGTGGCAGCAAGGCAAGGTGGATCTCTGTTACTTTTGGTTGAAAAATAAGGTAATGACATGTCAGGCCACCTGGTTGGTTTCTCAAATTATTTACATTCTGCTTAAAGGGCTCATTTGGCTTCCCTACAATGTGGTCAACGTTCCTAAGGGGTTGGGGTAATGTTACGAGCAGCAGCCGTTGTCTTGGCATCCAGGTATGGTATGCTTTCTCTGACCACTGGGTCCAGTAACTCACTTGTGCTACCTAGAACCTACATTCACAACACCCCAACTTCTCCAATTGGCAGGGTCTGAGCTCACAGCCTTGGAGCTTGCACTCCAAAGGAGATAATCATCCCTGATTTATCCTTCCTCCAAATTTGACTATAAAAGTTGAAAAAGCTACATTTTTGGGCTTGGTTTAGGTGACAGCTCTAACTCTATAGGATATGGGGTTGATAACCGGGGTTGGTAGACCCACAAGAACCAGACACAGGAGTGGGAAGGTATCCTTTTCTCAATGAAATGCAAGTGGGGAAATGAAAGTGCAAAGTGGTTGGAAAAGTTGACACAACAGATGTGCATTAGGCTGGGTCATCTATTAAGTAACCATATAATTCAAGATACTTCATTTTGTCACAGATAACAAATAAAACTCATACTGAAGAATAGATCCCCTATCAGTGTGCAACACATTAATACACTTCCCTTGGAGATACAATGGGTGCCTCATGCTATATTGAAAGGGATTGTCTTCACTCTTTCTCAGCCAGAAGAAAGCTCATATCTTATACTCCCACACACACACACACACAAATGAACACATCCCAATACAACACAACAAACATGTAGCACTGTTTTTTAGTGGCTACTGTCACTAATCAGGAGAACACAAAAAGGATCTTAAAATCTTCTAATAAAAGCGGGGGTGCAGTAGATGTAGGCACATGAAGAGGACAGTAGCCAGTTTCTCCCATCATGTTTGTAAGATTTAATTTTATTTAAAGGTTTTTGGTACTACCAATGTTTGATTATTATTGAATTAGATGGCCTCTCATTTTTCTTTTAGATATGAATTTTTTTTCCATAATAATTCTTCAAAATAAAGCAATACTCATGAATATTGATAATATTTTATTTCACTATAACATTTTGGGATCCATCATATTAAAAAGATCATAGATGCCAATCAATTATAGTGAAGTTACATTTAAATGTACCTATAGTAATTCATCTCCTTGCTTCCCTTGTGGATACAGAATGAAAGAGGAGTGATTTGCATGTGTAAATGACTTTTGTCTACAGAAAAGCTATATAACCTGGAGTCAAAAATGTTAAAGATTCATAGGGAAGATAACAGATATCTACATATCTAGTTGATAGACTGCCAGGTGCCAAGGCATTATTACTAGAGAAGATTTTCATTTTCATTGGATTAAGCATGCATAGCAAGTAGACTTAAACAGTTGATTGAATTCAGAAATTTAATACAGTCAAAGCTGTATTTAGAAAATTGAGTTGTTTCTTTTAAAGCAGTATTAAGTCAAGGAAAAATCACAGACAAAATAGAGTGGTAGTATATCTCTACACTTAATTTGAAATTTTACATATGGTAACAGTTACTGTTAAATTACCCATGGCTAATTCATCTTAAACTGAAATAGACAATTAAGCAGGTTCTCAACTATTAACTGGTTCATATTTTAGGTGCTTGCCTAATTAGACATTTCCTAAGCTCATCATTTGCACTGGTTAATTTTTTAGAACATTTTATTGAGATTTTTTAGCTTTTTTTGCATTTACTTTTTTTGAAGTTATTTTTATAAGAACACTGACTTGAAGATACATAATCTACTCTAATCATTACAGTGAACTTTTATTCTAACTCGATAAAGGAATAGATCATACCATACAGAAATAGGATGTTCAATTTTTTGAAACATGTTGGATGTCTTGACATATGTCACATAATACATATACATATACCCACACAACAACATATAGTCTTATATATACACATGCATATATTACATAGATACATACATATATGCATAAATACATACACACATATATACTTTTTGAAAGGCACATTATAAGTTTTGCTGTTTACATAGAAATGTAGAGCTTAAAATTTTAAGTTTTATATTTTAGATCCTGTGAATCAAATTTAAACGGATAATGACTATGAAACTCTGAACCCTTTAATTCTTTTTTTTCTTTTCTTTTTTTTTTTATTTTATTTTTTT
>NW_016808928.1:1392639-1398002 GCF_001698545.2 Rhinopithecus bieti | reverse complement strand
CCCTGCTTCAGCTCTCGCTGGTCAGGCTGCAGCAGCTGACCAGCACCGATTGTCCGGCACTCCCTAGTGAGATGACCCCAGTACCTCAGTTGAAAATGCAGAAATCACCGGTCTTCTGTGTCGCTTGCGCTGGGAGTTGGAGACTGGAGCTGTTCCTATTCGGCCATCTTGCTCCGCCGCCTGAACCCTTTAATTCTTAAAGTGTTTGTATTTAGGAAGCTTAGCGGGTGTGTACAGAAGCATAATGTAATATGGTGCCATTAAAGTGTGGCAAATGCATGCATGTTAAAATAAGCATTAGTCTTAAGGGATAGTTGTATTTTTTATTTTAAAAAAATTAAATATATTTTATATTTATTTTAAAATCAAAAAGTTGTAGTTTTGTAACAGAAATTATTATACGTTAGGTTTTTCTGTGATATGAACACCCTAATTTTGGCACAGTAGGTTTTGTTGGTTTTATTGTTCCAGCCACCCAGTTTGTGGTACTTTGTTATTGCAGCCCTTGCAAACAAATATAAAATTAGTTTTCAGAAGTAGGGTGCTGCCAGCTGTGGTGGTCTGTGATTACAAGTTTGGCAAGGCCTGTAATCCCAGCTCTTTGGGAGGCTTAGGCAGGAGGATAGTTTGATGCCAGCATTTCAAGACCAACCTGGGCTCTGTGGTGAGACCCTGTCTCTACAAAAACTTAAAATAAGATGTTCAATTTCTGTGCGTGGTGGTGCATGCCTGTAGTTCCAACTACTTAGGAGTCTGAGGTGGGAGGATCACTTGAGCACAGCAGTTCAAGGCTAGGGTGAACCATGATGCTCCACAGCACTCCAGTCTGAGACAGACAGACTGAGATCCTGTTTCAAAAGAAAAGCAGGAAGTGGGGTGCTGCTGTAACAAATATCTACAAATGTGGAAATGACTTTGGAATTGGGTAATGAATGAAGGCTGAAATGAGTGATGAAGCCGTGAATGGACATGGAAGAAACCTAAATGCATATTACTAAGTGAAAGAAGTCAATTTGGAAAGGCTACATCCTTTATGATTTCAACTACATGACGTCCCAGAAAAGGCACAACTATCAAAACAGAGAAAGCAGTGGTTGCAAGGGAGTTTAGGGAAAGGGAGGGTTGACTAGTTGGAGCACAGAGGACATTTAGGGCAGTGAAGCTTTTCTGTATGATGCCATAGTGGTGGATCCATGTCATTACACATTTGTCCAAACCTACAGAATGCACAGCACCAAGAGGGAGCCCTCATGTGAACTACGGACTTTGCTGACAACGATGTGTCAGTGGAGGTTCACTGACTGTAACAAATGCACCCCTCTGCTGAGGAATGTTGATAATGGGTGTGCATCAGTGGGGCTCTGCATGAGTGGGCCAGGGAGTAGATAGGGGGAGTTCTTTGTGCCTTCTGATCAGTTTGACTGGAAATCTAAAGCCGCTCTTTAGAAAATTACGTCTTAAAAATTTAAATAAGTATTAAAAATGTTAGTGTGAACATCATTCTTCTCATATGACATCCATCACTACTGCCAATAAATTAGCACACCTTGAAATAAAAAAATAAAGTTCTGAGTGTCATGTAACATCCAAGACTTGGTAACCATTTTGCCATAGAGAAGGTGACTGGGAAGGTCCTGGGTAAGGCCCTAAATATAAGTGTAGGTTAGGACAGAGAGTGGGGAAAGAGCAGGTACAGGTGATGAAGAACAGTTTTCGAGTTGAGCATGAAAGTACAATGAGAAATGCTTAATAAAATCTCCTGGGTGGACTGATAGGAAGGAAAGCAGAGCACAGAAATAGTTACTCCTAGAGCTAGAAATATCTGGCAAGGTAGCTGGGCAGATATTGGGCCTCACAGAACATCTATGCCAAGCAGTGGTCAGGGCTGCAGTTTACGACCAGAACCCAGTCTCCTGCTGCTGTTAGGTGACGATGGTGGTAAGAGCAAGAGAGACTCCTGGAATTAGCGGAATTAAAGCAAATATTGGCTGCAGAGTTATTGCCACCAGGAAACAGTGGTTGGGCTTAATTATTTGCAAAATATGTCTGAGGGAGATGATTGATCTTAGCAATAAAGCAGAAGCCAAGTGAGTGAACCCAGGACTCACCGTCTGAGGAGGGCTCTTAGTAACCATGACTTGACATTGAGTCACTTAAAAATTAAAACAGTGCTCCTTGGATGAACAGCAGATCAGATGAAGAAGTTGGGAAGGCATTGGCTCTAAGAAAAGAGGGCTATTGGCAGATCATTACTGCACCAAGAACACCTGTAAATTCAATCAGACGCAAACAGACAAAATCAATTTTAAAAAAGTGATATCTAAGTTGTACTCCAGCATGTATATTTGATGACATCATGTGAAAGTCCCAGGACTTTCTCATGTTTCCACTTTATGCTAAAAGCAATATTGCAAAGCCAATGTGCCCGTTTTTACCCTAGTGTATAGAGCACTGTTTGTTTGAGAACAAACAGAATACCAGAGTTCTATAGCAGTTTCAGAACAGCAGGAATTAATAAACTGATGGATGTCAATCAAAGAAACTTCAGCCTGTAGCTGAGTCATCTGAGAAAAGTACCAATTTTGTAATTTCTTTGCAGTTCTGTGACATAGTAAATTATGTTTTCACTTCTGGATTTGTAAGTACAATGCTATCTTGATAACTAAAACTAAATTACCAATGCATGCCAAAATAAAATAAAACACTACAGACTGTCCCCTTTTTTGCTGTTGGAAATACTTGGCACCTAAGAATTTATTCCAGCAAAGTATTTCTATTTTTTGGAACCCTTAAACAGAAATATAATGTGATTTAAAAGTGTTTAGACTCTGCATTTCTAACAAGGTGAATTCATATATTAGAGAGAACTTGGATGCCTGTGCTTATGGCTTTGTGCACATACATTTCAAAATCTAACCAAGAAATACTAGCCCCTCAAAGTAAATATAGCAAAGTGACAAGTTTGTAATGCGGAGAAATAAAAGTGGCATTGTTCTCTGGAAGTTTCTAACATAGCCTTCTTTAATTGTATAATGTTTCCATGTATTTTTCTTTGATTCTTTTGTTCTATGACAATAGTAAGGCTGGATTTTTGTCGCTGATATGTCTTCTGACCCATGATTCAACTTGACATAAATAATGAAGTAAGTAGAGTTATGTTTTTGAGACACTTCAATTGTACACAGTCTATTTTATTTCTAGGAAGTCATTACCATATCATCCTCTTAATAGTCATCATAAACACCATCATCACAATCAACAAAAACTAGAACAACAATATTAACAAGTGCCTTAATACATCTTAAATGTTATTATTAAAGTGCATTGCCAGTTAATGTAGACTAACATGAATGGTTTATTTAATAAAAATAAAATGATGAGATACTACTTTCATTACATTTTAAGTTAGGCACCTGAAGGCTGAAGTGTTTCAGCGACCGGTATGATGTCATATACCTAATAAGAAGTAGAACATGTCCCTTATGTTAAGCTTCCGTGAGGACAGCAGGCACAAAATGTGGACTTTGCCAAATCTTAGAGTCCTAGAGCTCTTCCATTTTGATACTTAATTGCAACAAAAGAGGTACATCATGAAGCTTAAAACTGGAATTTGAAAGACTTTACATTCACTCTCAGGGTAAACTAGAGATAAATTCTACCAGGCAGATAAAGAACAAGAAACTTCACCTGTTCCAAAGATAATGGATGGAGAAAAAAAAATCTTTGAACATAAGAGTGCCCCCATGTAATTACTCAGTCTGAATTCACAGTATTCACTCTACCTGTTGGGTCTGAAATACCTCAAATGGAGTGTGGAGTTTGAATGGCCTTGCTGATAGTGACTCAGGTAACTGGAAAAAGAAAAATAAATTCTTTCTAGGAAAACTTAACTTCGACCTGAGCCTGAAAGTATTCTTACAGATTAAGGTCTGGAAAAAAGTTAGCAGCAAGCAGTAGAAATTGACAAAATGCAAGTCAACAAAACACCGTGATTGAGAATCACCACAAAATTAAACACACACAGACACACATGCACACACACGCACACACACACACACACCCCAGAAGTAGACCAAGATATTAAGGCTGGAAATAAATCTGTAAAGACTGGCACAGTATAATTGAGAAATAACTAGAGCTTATTAGAATACAACAAATAATGTTTAAACATATTTTCAGTGAATGGATGCAATAACAGATGGGAAATGGTTTTAAATAGTACTGAACTGGAAGGCAGGACCGCAAAAAAAAGGTCTCAAATATATTCTTGAGGGATAAAAAAAGAAAAGTTAAAAATATGAAAGGTAAGAATAGAAAGTCTGAAAATAATATAATTGAGATTTCAAAAAAATAACAGAATGAATAGAAAACAGTATCTTAAAATATAATCACTGAGGACATTCCATAATTGATGAAAACATCAATTTTACATTCAAGAAACCCAAAGAATTCCAAACACATTCAAAAAAATAAATCATGGACTGGACAATTTGGTAGTAAAACTGCTGAACATGAAGGAAAAAGAGCACATAATAAACACAGGCCCCAGAGAAAGACAATGCATCTCATGAAATGACGACAAAAATAAGATCGGCGTTTTCAGTAACCACAGTGGAAGCTAGATGTTCATGAACAATACCATTAATGTACCACAGCATAAACCTGACATCTCAGATTTCTACTCCAAGCAAAACCTCCTTATAAGAATGAGAGTGGCTGGGGCCAGGCATGGTGGCTCACACTTGTAATCCCAGCACTTTGAGAGGCAGAGGCGAGCGGATCACCTGAGGTCAGGAGTTCGAGACCAGCCCGACCAGTATGGAGAAACCCCATCTCTACTAAAAATACAAAATTAGCCAGGTGTGGTGGTGGGTGCCTGTAATCCCAGCTACTTGGGAGGCTGAGGCAGGAGAGAATCGCTTGAACCCGGGAGGGGGAGGTTGCAGTGAGCTGAGATTGTGCCACCATACTCCAGCCTGGGTGACAGAGTGAAACTCCATCTTTAAAAAAAAAAAAAAAAAAAAAAAGAATGAGAATGGCTGGGCACTGTGGCTCACACCTGTAATCCCACTTTGGGAGAGAGGGGCAGATTGCTTGAGGTCAGGAGTTTGATACCAGTCAGGGCAACATGGAGAAACCTTGTCTCTACAAAATAATAATAATGATAACAATAAGAATAACAAATAAATAAATTAATTTAAAAAATTAGCCAGGTGTGATGGTGCACACTGTGGTCCCAGCTACTTAAGAGCCTGAGATGGGAGGATAGTTTGAGCCTAGGAAATTGAGGCTGTAATGAGCTGTGATCGTGCCACTGCATTCCAGCTTGGGTGACAAAGTGAGACCCTGTCTCAAAAAAAAAA
>NW_016808928.1:1368519-1392433 GCF_001698545.2 Rhinopithecus bieti | reverse complement strand
AAAAAAAAAAAAAAAAAAAAAAAAAAAAAAAAAAAAAAATCATTAAATAATAGCATTTTCCAAAAGTTAAAAATGAAAGAGCTTGACCATTAAAAGGTGCGAAGTTCTAGCAGATCTTCTTTGAGAAAACAAAAACAAAAATCAAAATGGAAACACCAAGTGGGAGAAAGAATGGCAAGCCAAGGTTTTGGAAAACATTTGAAAAATATAGTAGAATATATTAATCTCTGAGAGGAAAATCTACACTAGAAGCTAAGAAGTGATAAAACTTAGAGATTTCTACTGTTCTTACACTATTTACAATAAAGGGAAGATAAAGATAATAACTAACTTTATGTAATGTTGGAACAGTATGCATTCTAACTACAATTATGTGCCACATAATGATGGATTGCATCTCCAAAGGTGGTCCCATAAGATTATAATGGAGCTGAAAAATTTGTATCACCTAGTGACATCATAGCCATCACGGTATCATAGAGGAATATGTTACTCACATGTTCATGGTTCTGTAATGTAAACAAACTTACTTTACTATATAAAAGTACAGACTATCCTATATAACTGTGTGTGGTAATAATACTTGATAATGATAATAAACAACTATGTCACTGCTTTACATATTTACCACACATTTTATTGTTATTTTAGATTGTACTCCTACTTATAAAATCGAAACAAAACTAAAATCAGCCTCAGGCAGGTCCTTCAAGAAGTATCCAGAAGAAGGCATTATTATTATAGGAGATGACAGCACCATGTGTGTTATTGCCTCTGAAGACCTTCTGGTGGGACAAGATGTATAGGTTGAAGACAGAGATACTGATTATCCTGACCCTGTGTAAGCATAGGCTAATGTATGTATTTGTGTCTTACTTCTTAACAGAAACACTTAAAAAGCAAAAGAAAAACTTTAGTTAAAATGGAAAAAATTCATATAATAAAATATAAAGAAAAAGTATTTTTGTGGAGCGTTACAATGGCTATTCCATCTAGGTTTGTGTGAGTACACTCTATGATGTTAACAGAATTATAAAATCACCTAACAATCCACTTCTCAAATGTGTCATAGTCATTAAGCAATGCATGACAGGCAATAGTTAGGTGATTACTAATTTTAAAAGACAAAATAAAGACTGCTAAACAAGTTAGAGGAAAAAAATAAGTTGAAAATGTCAAGTTCAATCCAGCATAAGGCAAGAAGGAAAAACAAAACAAAACAAAAAGACTAAGCCATTCTAGCAAATTAAAATCAAATAGAAAGTTGAAAATGTAAACCAAATATGTCAGTAATTCTATTAACTATTACAAGGTCTATAATATGCTCCAGTGAAAAGAAAAAAATTCTTAGGATGACCTGTCGTGCAGATATCAATGTAAGAACCAAAGAAACATTAACAACAACAAAATTGATACATGAGTCTTCCAAAGGAACAACATATTTTTTTTAGTAACAGACCCCAAATAAAAGGAAATTTACAAAATGCCTGAGAAGGAATTCAGAATTATGATCTCAAGAAAACTTAGTGAGATACAAGAGAATATAAACAAACAATTCAATGAAATCAGGAAAATAACTCATGATCTAAATAAGAAATTCAACAGAGATAGATAAAAAATAGAAACAAAACTAAAAAAATCTTGGAACTGAATAAGTCACCAAGTAAAATAAAAAATGTAATTGACAGTATATCAACAACAGACTAGATTAAGCATAAGAAATAATTTCTGAGCTTGAGGCTATTTTAAAATAACCTACTCAGTGGGAACAAGTAAGTAATAATAAAAAGAATAAAGAAAGCCTACAGGACTTATGGGACACTATGAAGTGAACAGATGACATGATCTTGTATATATAAAACCTAAAGGCTCCACTAAATATTCTTAGAAATAATAAACACTTTTGGTAAAGTTGCAGATTACAAAATTCACATACAAAAATCAGTAGCAGTTTTATATGCTAACATCCAACTGAATCAGAAAAAGAAATCAAGAAAACAATCCTATTCACAGTGCTTACAAAAAAAATTCTAGGAATAAATTTACCCAAGGAGATAAAAGATCTCTGCACTGAAAACTATAAAATACTGAAGAAGGAATTTGAAGATAACACAAATAAATAGATATCTCATGTTCATGGATTAGAAGAGTTAATTTTTTTAAATTCCCATATTATGCAAAGCAATCTATAGATTCAATTCAATCCCTATCAAAATATAAATGATATTATTCATGGAAATAGAAAAAGCAGTCCCTAAATTTAACCACAAAGACTCTAAATAGCCAAAGCAATTTTGAGAAAAAAGAACAAAGCTGGAGGCATCTGACTTCAAAATACACTACAAAGCTATAGTAACCAAAACAGCATGTCATTAGCATAAAAAAACACACATAGACCAATGGAACAGAATAGAGAGCCCAGGAATTAATTCATGCATCTACTGCCAATTGATTTTAAACGAAGTGGCCAAGAACACACACAGAGGAAAGAACAATCTTTTCAGGAAATGGCACTGGGAAAATGGAATATTCACATGTAAAATAATGAAACTGGATCTATATCTTTCACCATGTACAAAAATCAACTGAAAATGGATTAAAGACTTAAATGTAAGACCCATAACTATGAAATCACTACAGGGAAACATAGGTGAAATACTTAATGATATTACACTAAAGGAGAACTTTTTAAATAAAACCTCAAAAGGATGGGCAGCAAAAGGAAAAACAGAGAACTGGGATTATTAATACATCAAAGTAAAACGCTTCTGCAAAGGAAACAATAAACCTACAGAATGGAAGAAAAATATGCAAACTATACATTTGAGAAGAGGTTAATAAACAGAATACACAGGAAATGCGAACAACTCAATGGCAAAATAGACATAATTTAAACAAATATGTGCAAAACACCTTAATAGACATTACTCGAAAGAAGACATACAAATAGCCAACAGATACATGAAAAAATGCTCAATATTGCTAGTTACCAGGGAAATGCAAATCAAAGCCACAGTGTGATGTCATCTTACCCCAGATAAAATAGCTATTAGCAAAAGACAAAGATAGCAATTGTGGGTGAGTATGTGACAAAAAGGAAATCACTATACACTGTTGGCAGGAATATAAACTAGTATTGCCATGATGGAAAACATAATGCATGCATGTTTTAACTTCCAAACATGGAATATTTCTAGTAACCTCTCATTATCAATAA
This sequence comes from Rhinopithecus bieti, assembly GCF_001698545.2. Lineage (NCBI taxonomy): Eukaryota > Metazoa > Chordata > Mammalia > Primates > Cercopithecidae > Rhinopithecus > Rhinopithecus bieti. Next base: position 1,389,216 of record NW_016808928.1, on the reverse strand, counting down.
GTTTAATTGTGTTGCAATTGGGGAGCATCAACTATTTGCAAATTGTTGAGTTTTTTTTTTTTAGACGGAGTCTTGCTCTGTCGCCCAGGCTGGAGTGCAGTGGCCAGATCTCAGCTCACTGCAAGCTCCGCCTCCCGGGTTCACGCCATTCTCCTGCCTCAGCCTCCCGAGTAGCTGGGACTACAGGCGCCCGCCACCACGCCCGGCTAGTTTTTTGTATTTTTTAGTAGAGACGGGGTTTCACCGTGTTAGCCAGGATGGTCTCGATCTCCTGACCTCATGATCCGCCCATCTCGGCTTCCCAAAGTGCTGGGATTACAGGCTTGAGCCACCGCGCCCGGCCTGTTGAGATTTGTTATAGAGAGGTTCCTAAAAAATTAAAAATAAAACTACTATATAGTCCAGCAAAATTACACTCCTGGATATAATGCCAAAAGAATGAAAATTAGTTTGTCAAAGTGATGTCTGAACCCTTGTGGTTATTGCAGCACTATTCACAGCAGCCAAGATATGGAATCAATCTAAGTGTCCATCAACAGGTGAACAGATAAAGAAAATGTAGTATATACACAATGGAGTACTAATCAACCTTGAACATGAATAAAACCTTGCCATCATGGATGAAGCTGAAGAATGTTTTATTAAGTTAAAGATGCCAGACACAAAAAGACAAATACTAGGGATTTTCATTTACATGTAGAATCCAAAAGAGTTGGTCTCATAGAAATGGAATACAACAGTGGTGACCAGTGACTAGAGAGAGTAGGAAGAGGGTGGGGTGAGAAGAGGATGGCCAATGTGTACACAGTTAAATTAGAAAGAAAGGTGTCCTATCATACAGCTTACATATCATACACTGTATCATACAGTGACTACAGTCAACAATAATATATATTTCAAAATAGCTGGAAGAATTTTGAGTGTTCCCACCAAAAAGAAATAATGAAATTATGAGGTGATTGATATGCTATTGATTCTGATTTGATAATTATACAATGTTTATATGTATCAAAGCATCTCACTGTACACCACATATATGTACAAATATTATGTTAATTAAAAATAAAATATAAATTTAGAAAATCAATATACTTGTAAGAGATAGGTTGAAATACGTGAATACCAGAAAGTATGCAAAGTTACAATTTAGAAAAAGGTGTACCATGTATTTGTGCAGTTATATCAATGCATACAAAATACATTTTTATGCACAGATATTATTGACATAAGGAATGTTAAAATACAAAACAAAACTTTAAATTATTGACAAAGATACAATGTACAAAGTATACATGCATTTAGTAAACAGAAAAGTATACATATCTTTGAAAATTTACTGGAATTAAAAGAAGCCTTGAAAAATGTATATTTATACTAAATTATTGTAAAATACACTCACTGCACATACATCAACCGACCAAACTGAAGAACTAGAAAGGCATAGAATGTTTGAATGACTCATTAACACACCTGATCTAATGACATGTATGAAACCCAGGGTACAGCAATCATAGAAAATACATTATAGTCAAACACTCACAGAGTATTTAGGAGAAACAAAAGGCTTCATAGTAACCCCCTTAGCAAACATCAGCAACAGGAAAGAAACTGGTGTTTCCTGACAACAACATAAGCAAACTAGAAATTGATATTTTAAAAATTACTAGAAATATTCTATGTTTTAAAATTAAAATGTGTTCATGAAAACAAATTTCTAAATAACTTACTTATAGATTACATATGCACTATTAAATAGCTCATAATGTAGAATAATAACAGCAAAAAAATCACAAAGAAAATAAGAAAATATCCTAACTGAATGATAATAAAAATAATGCATATCAAAACATATGACATGCAGTTTAAGTGAGATAATTCTTAGAAAACATTTTCTAAGCCTTAATTACTTACTTTAGAAGGAACAAGTGCAATGGTAACGTAAGAATCTGACTTGAAATTTTAGAAAGAAACCCAGCAAAATAAACGCAAAGAAATTACGAGGAATAATGGAGATAAGTACAGAATAAATAGAATAGAAATTATAAAATACAGAAGATCAATAAAGCCAAAACTTTGAGTTGATCTCATATATAAATGCAATTTTAATAAGCTTAAAGAAAAGGAGAAATAATATTAGGAATAAAATAGAATATACAAAATTCTGCCTAAAAGTCTACAAAAACATAATTTGCTAATATGGACTGAATAATGAGAACATATAAATCATTTTAAAATCCTAAAAGAAATGAGAAGTTATAAACTCTCCCAGAAAGAAAACACCAGCTCAAAGATTTTATATGTTACTAATACCCCATTGTCAAGGAGCAGATCATAGGAGTGTTAATAAAATCTAACAGACAGTAAAAAGAGGAAATGGAAGTCAAATCATTTAATGAGGCTATCAAAAGCTTAATATCAAATTAGAGCTGTACCTAAAAGTAGAGATGATAGATTGTTTTCATTGTGAACATAGTGCAAAAATGTTAAATAATGTATTAGTAAGATTAACCTAGCAGTAGATAAAAATAACAATAGATCATGAATAAACTGGGTTTATATTAGAAATGTGGGTTGATATAATATTAAAACAGTTAATTTAATTCATTATATTAATTATATTATTTATTAATTTATTTTGGGGATGGGGACTTGCTGTTTTGCCCAGGCTTTTGTGGACACAGCTTACTGCAGCCTCAAACTCCTGGGCTCACTCAATCCTCTCACCTTGAACTTCTGAAGTGAGGGGATTAAAGGAGTAAGCCACTGCCTCTGGACCCATTTTACTAATTTTAAATGAAAAAAATCATATGTATATCTTGATAAATCTATATAAGATGTTTGATGAAAATTAGTACAATTTACGAATAAAAAGTAGAACCAAGCCTCTTGAAAAAATATCTTATATGACTTGTTTATCTAATGAAGAACATACATGAAAAAATCTAGTAATCATGACAGTTAAGATGAAATAGTAAACAGGAATAAGACAAAGATACCCTATATTACAATGTATATTTTATATTGTACTAAAATTTCTGGCCACTGTGGTAAAACATAAGGAATAAGATATGGATATTGTAAAGATAAAAGGCATTATTTGAAAAAATACTTTTTTTCCGTGGAAATCCCCAAGTAATTTACATATATTTTAAATTATTGAAGAAGTTTAGGAAATTTCCTTTTTTTAGACAAAAAGTCAATTTCTTCTATATATATAATAAGCTATCAGCAAGAAAATCTAATTTAGAAAATTATGCCATTTACAATAACATTTTTAAAGCTTCAAGTAATATAACATTTTCACTTTTGGTTGAGAGCCAAATAAATCAGGAAACCAAGAATAGTGAATCTACTGTCTGGATTCTCCTATTCAAGATTGCCAATTCCAGATGAGTTGGCTGAGAAACTGATTCCAAACTTTGGAGAGCTTCATCGAACCGAGGTGTCAATATTGAAGTCCTTGGGTTGCTAGGACAGGGTAACTCCTGATGGATCAGGACAAGATGCCAAAGGGCTGGACCCTATGAGTAGGTAACCCATAAGTAGACTTGCCTCAAAGTAAGAAGACTAGCCACAATAAACTTAATCCCTGAAACTGAATTGAGGTGATCTGGATTATTGGTGCTGCTGTTTATCTGTGAGAAGCACATGTAAATTGTCTCTAAGGGGAGATATGTCAACAGAAGTAATAAAGTTTTTTCATATACAGTGATCAGCAGGCATGCAAAATAACCAGGAAATTGCAAAACAAGAGCCCACAAGATTTAAAACAAAGTTTTAAAATGCAGTGGAGACTTTCAGATTTATTTTTGACATAGAAAGAGCCTAAGAATCACCACAGTTATCCTTCACACAAGAAGCAGCAGAACAAACTGAGAACCAATGGAGTATCTTAGCCTCAACAGAGAATTTAGATTAAAGGGGGAACTGCTACCCTGAAGTCTGGAGTGACAGGAGAATGCGAAGAATCACAGCAGAGATCAGTTTCCTGGAGCACAAGTCAATGGAGCCATCAATGGCTAGGAGGACATATGGTAACTTGGATGTATTGCTGGAGGCTGAGTGGACCAGTGCAAGGGTGAGAAATTCATGGGGCATCAGTCTCAGGGGCACCACGTGTCAATGGCTTTTAACTCCAGGAACACAGCTCAGCTCTCACAGTGAAGAGCCAAGAAAACAAAACAAAAGAAAAGAAATATTTAATACCCTTAAAAAGTCAAAAGTTCAGAATTCAGTCAATAGATTTAATGCAGTCCCTACCCTATCAAAATTTCAACTACGTGTTTTGTTTGTTTCGTTTTTGTGGAGATGGACAAGCTAATCTTAAATTCCTATGCAAATGCAAGGGAACCTGAATAGCAAAAACTATCTTTAAAGAGAGAATAAGGTTGATGAACTCACACTTCCTAGTTTGAAAACTAATAACAAAGTTACCATGATCAAAATCATTGTGACATTAGATTAGGCAATAGTTTCTTAAATATGACACCAAAAGCAGGAAGAAGAAAAAAATAGATAAATGAAATTTCCTCAAAATTAAAAACCTCTGGTATAGGAAGACATAGTGACAAGAAAGTGATAGTAGTGATAAGAAAGCAATACCAAAACCCAGAGAATTAAAGGAAATATTTGCAAACCATCTATCTGACAAGTCTTGTATTCAGAATATTAAAACAATTCTTACAAGTCAGCGACAGAACCAACAACAAGCAACCCAATTAGAAACAGAGCAAAGCATCTGAACGGGTATTTCTCCAACGAAGATATGCTAATGCAATTGAAATCAACAGTAAAACACCATTCAGTCATTAGGGTGGCTGCAACAACAACAACAAAAACAGATTTTAAAAAGTCATGGACAAAATATGGGGACATTGGAAAGCTCACACATTGCTGCCGGAACGCAAAGCAGTGGAACCTTGAGGAAAACAACTTGGCAGTTTCTCAAAAACGTAATCATTGATTTACTACAAAACTAGCAATTGCACTCCTAGACATACACCACAAAGAATTGAAAACATATGTTTGTGCAAAAGGAGAACATATAAGTTTACAGAAGAATTATTTATAATACCCCAAAGTGGAAGCAACCCAAATGCCCTTCAGCGGGTGGTTGAAGAAGCAAACATTGTAAACACTGTATCCACATACAAGGAAATATGAAGTCACAGTAGGAATGAAATACTCCTACATGCCACTGTGTGGATAAAGCCTGAACACATTTCGCAAAGTGGAAGAAGTCATATACAAACGGTCACATAATGTATGATTCCATTTGTATGAAAAGTCCCAAATAGGCAGATCCAAAGAGACAAATTATATTGGTGGTTTCCACAGGCTGGGGAAGTGGGGGAGAGATTGGGAGATATGGGATTTCTCTATGAGCTGATGAACACCCTCTGGAATTAGATAGTTGCTATGAAGGCACAACATTGTGAATATTCAAAATAAACCCACTGAATTTTATATCAGTAAAGTTTTATGAATTTGTGTGACTTTTGCATTAGTAAAAGCTGATTAAAAATAAATAAAATAAAAAATATTGTATATGTATATACTGTAAAATCTTGTATTAATATAAATTAAATAAAATGCATTCTCACAAGACAAAGAAATATTTCATGCTGATAAAAGGTTCAATTCACCAGGAATATGTAATTGTTTTACAACTCTAATGCAATTACTAACATAGCTTTAAAATTATACAACATAAAAATTTACTGAACCACAAAGGAGAAAAACACAAATTCATAATGTAGCAAAGTTTTAACACATGGTGTTCATAAATGAGAAGAAAAAAGATATTTAAACTCAGTAAAGATATAGGAGATTTGGAAACAGAATGAACTATTTTGAATCAAATGCTGTATGTAGATGTTTTATAGTCCTAGGGGAGTGCAGATGCTTTTAAGCACGCTCAGAAATTTACCAAAAAATGGCCATGTTCTTGGCTACAAGTGAGTCTCAACACATTTCAGATAATTGAAATCATACAGAATATGTTCTCTGACTGTAGTACAATTAACCCAGAAAATTTTTAAAAATCTACATATTTAGAAACTGAGGGATACATTGTATGAGTCTAAACATCCCATGAATTTAAAATAAACATTAGAAAATATTTTAAACTATATGATAATACAAAAAGTCTTTATTGAAATACATAGGTGCAGAACATAATAATGTTTAGAAGAAATTGTAACATCTGGAATGTATTTTTTTTAAAGTGAGATTAAAATTAAATGAGATTGTCTTTCATCTCCAAAAGTCAAGAAAACAGTAACTTCAAAGAAAGCTGAAGAGAAAAAAATCATGAAGACCAAAATCAATGAAATATAAAACAAAAGACAAAGAAGATTAGCAGTCAGAGGTTTGTTTTTTGAAAGGATTCTTGAATCTGAACCTGTAAGAATATTTATCTAAAATAAGAGAACCTAAGGGCACAAATAACAATCAAGAATGGCAAAGACAACATCAGTGTAAATCCTGCATACATGCAATAATTCCGCAAATTTATTTTGACAGGTTTTCTGGCAGTAAGTTTGAAAATTTAGAGGAAATTAAAAAAAATTCACTAACAAGAATAAAGGCAACTTACTGAAGCTTCAAAAGTGCTAAAAGTAAACCTCATGATTAAAAACTTTTCCTCTCCTATACATTGTACTGTATGATTCAGTGTGATATGCCACAGTAACACATATAAACCATCTATACCTAAACATGTATATAGGGCTGAATTTTACAAATATACATGGCTGGTCTTAAAAAGCCCTAAATTTAAAAGTACTTGTAGTATAATGGTAAAATTTGATAAAAGGCAAACTAATTGACTTTAAAGGCATGGAAGATGGTTATGTCTAGATGGGGGGGAGGTTTAGTCCTATCTGGAGGGCTTAGAGGTGGTTCTGTGAGGGTGGAAACGTTCTGTTTATAGCCCAAGAGGTGGTTGAATAGGGTGTGCGTTTGGCTAATTTATTATATTTCCAGTTCTGTTGTTTTTTTTTTCTAGTTCACTGTAAAAAGATTAGATTGCTGGTTGAATATTTTCACAAAAACTGTCAAGAGGTTTAAGAAAAGCATACATGCACAAGAACAAGACAAAAGGAAATAAGGTGATATTAGATCAATCAGTCTTGTGGTCTAACATATCCATTCACTACAACACAAGTTTGGAAGCAGGAAAACATCTGAATGACCAGCAGATCACCCCACATTGAAGTTTAACCTTAATTGCCACTGGGAACTCTAGGAAGCGACCCCCAGTTCACAGCAAACCCCCACAAGCTTCAGGAAGTGATGACAACATGCCCCTGGGTGAGGGTTGATCATGAGGCTCCCTCCACACTCCATCTTGTTGGGCCACTGCCTTCCCCCACCCTAGACAATGACCTAAAATGCCGTATTCAGAAGCAATGTGACTGGGTATCAGGAGGCAAGTTAAGGATGAGAACCCGCCTGACTAAAATAGGGGTATTTAGCATAAGTTCAAGTAATGAAAGCTGAGAACATCCGCCATCTCCCTACTGACTCTTGTATACTGAGGAACAAAGATTCCTCAAATCAGGTGATTAGTAAAGTTTTCCTGGGGGAATCAAATCTGTTTGAATAGACGGGTTATATCACAAGATTGATTGATTCATTGATATATAAATAGATTAGGTGGATGACAAATAGATTAGATGGATGAATGGGTAAATAGTTGAGTGGATAAAATGATAGATGATAGGTAGATTAGGCAGATGGATGAATGGATGGATGGATGGATGGATGGATGGATGGATGGACGGATGGATGGCTGGATGGATGGATAAATGGATGAATGGATACTTGAAGAGGCTGACATCAGGGACTGATCACTAAACAGTTTAGTCACATCAATCTATAGTGAAACATATATTCTATGAACCTCAAAGAAGAAAAAGAGTTCTCAATCATCTTTTGATGTCCCATTCTAAAATATGAATGGAGAGAGACAGAAAGTTCTTCACACACTTAAAAAAAGGCTTTGATATTAAATCAGAGGCTAATAAATGGGAAAACAATGAACATAGAGGAAACAGAGACTGTGCAGGGGAATGAAAACAGAAAACAAGAATATCACTGGTATCTTCAGAGAAGTCAAAGAATGTACAAAACAGGATGATATACATGCACACATGGATTCTCCTCTCTCTCTCTCTCTCTCTCTGTCACACACACACACACACACACACACACACACCCCTTAGGAAAAATCATTAGAAAAGGAAAAAGAAGTCAATTGAAGGTTTTGAATATAAAGTTAATTTTATTTCCTAGAAAGTAGAAAAAAAGAGACAGAAAAATTGAAAATATGGATAAAGAATACATTCAGTAGAATAGTCCAAGTTCCAATGTTTGAAAAGTTCAAGACAGAACAGAGAAAAACAGAAGTGAGTGTGTCACAGATACAAAAGGCCCACTAAGAACTCACAATAGTGTGAAAATAGACTCACACCAAAGGCTGTCATCGTGAAATTCCAAAATACTGGAAAAAAGTTAAGACCTGAGCTTATCAAGAGAAGTAAACATCCTGTATTATTAGACCTCAGAATAGCATTAGCTTGTCAGTAATGTCAGTGAAAGCTAGAAGATGGAGCATGCCCTTCATAGCTTAAAGAAAGATATTTCCAAATTAGTATCCAGCCCAAAGCCATCAGTTATGCATGATGATACATGAAACACAATTTTGGATAAGCAAGCCCTCAAAAATGTAACCCCTAAATGCTCACACACAGGATGCTGTGGGAGGTGCGGGTGACCCACACCATAGACTAAATCGAAAGCTGTGTTGAGTAAACTGAGGGAGGCTAGGAACACAGTGCGGGAAATGGAGATAGTAGCCTTGGAGTGCCAGGGACGAGAGGCCAGGATTGCATCTATAAAACAGGCCTGGAAGGAGATCTTGCAAATGGGAACAGGTCAAAAATTCCTAGGGAAGATTTATTACACAAAGGGAAGTTGATAGAACACCAAACTGATAGACAATTCATACTGTGTCATAAATAAAGAAACTAAATATATGGGGCAGTGGAAGAAATTAGACTGTTGGAAGCAGTAGAGTTGTTCAGGGAATGAAAATTATTCCTGGGATGTATATGGCTCAGCGGTGAAAGTATTTGCAGTCACATAATAATATGAGAGTTAGTATCAGCCTAAGCAAAATGATGATATAAAGGAAAAGCAGGAAGGAGAGATGGAAGGGTTAAGGGGAGAGGAAGGAGTGAAAGCAAGGCAAATTGCTCCTTTCCATAACTGAAATGCAATACGAATTGCTGCAAATTGGAAATTAATAAATAGTGATCAGAGGCTATTATTTACAATCACAGAGGTAAATACTAAAAAATAATTAATTAAAAGAATGTGGGCCGGGCGCGGTGGCTGAAGCCTGTAATCCCAGCACTTTGGGAGGCCAAGACGGGCGGATCACGAGGTCAGGAGATGGAGACCATCCTGGCTAACACGGTGAAACCCCGTCTCTACTAAAAAATACACAAAACTAGCCAGGCGAGATGGCGGCGCCTGTAGTCCCAGCTACTCGGGAGGCTGAGGCAGGAGAATGGCGGGAACCCGGGAGGCGGAGCTTGCAGTGAGCCGAGATCGCGCCACTCACTCCAGCCTGGGCGACAGAGCGAGACTCCGTCTCAAAAAAAAAAAAAAAAAAAAAAAAAATGGGGCCTGTAGCAGGGAGTACGGACAACTGAGATGCCTCGGAAAACCCATGGACTCTTTAAATGATAGGCAAGTATAACCCTACTAAAAATGAAAGCCTAATTAAACATAAAACACTAAGGAAAGAATATAATAATATCGTAATGGCTATGAAGAGTTCGTGTTTTTCCTAAAACTCAAATCTACTTCCAATTGAGCATAGCTAGATGAGGATATTTACAAAAGAAAGAATACAAAATCTGCCAAGACTTTTAATGCTTTCTAAAATACAGTCAGGGCATCTGAAAACACAGAATCTTGAAGGCAGACTACACAGAGTAAATGCATATTTAATTAACAGGTTGCTAAGACTGAATGACAAGCACAGGTCTGAATCTTAAGGTACAATTAATGTGATGATTCTGAGATCCTGCTAATTTTTAGGAGTAAAATGCACACAATATATGGAATAGACTTCTTTATTTGCTGTACAGCATAACAAAGCCACATAATAATTACAATTTGTTTCTGTTGAATGATAGAGCCATTTGGACACCCTTAATGTCATCAATTAGAGTTTAATGCATAATTAAATTGTACAGCTAATTAGTGCACAATGAAATAAAAAGGTCAATTGATGAATAATGGAAATTATCCACTCGAATAGCAAAACATCATTTTGAAGGCAATGACTTCTATGCAACGTCATTGAAGCCACTAAGCTAGAATCATGAGTCAGATTTTAATTTCAGGTCTAGCAATTTTCATTTATTTCTAATTAGCTAACTAGATTGTAGCTTTGCAGGAAAGTAAGTGGAGGTGATTTGTTCATACACTGACATCCTCAATCATCGGTTAGCATGTAAGGAGCTTAAATACTTTATGACACATCATAAATGCTCCGTAAATATTATCTGTTGTAATCCCTATTCCAAACCTGAAGGCATGTCACTATTCATTTTGCAGAAAGTTTACACCAATGAACTTTATGCTTTATACAGTCACATGCAGTAGTGAGCAGCATTTCTTTTTCTTTATTTTTACACACATTTCTCTTTAATGAAATGAGTATTATTTTATTCCTTACTCCTAAAATATTTACAAGAATTAGATTTCACGAAGTAAAGCAGCTCCCTGTTTGTATCACATTTGAGCACGCGTCACTATTTTCCTTTTCTGGTAGCTATTCAAGGACATCAGCTTTATGGTGAGCAGGAGGAGTAGAACATCCTGTTCTTTCTGCAATATCAGCAGTTAGAGGGTTTAGTTTCCTGTTCTGTTCATTATTCTTCTGTTTGACTGTACTACGTCCATGCAACAGCTCCCCTGTGCTAGGGTCCCTAGCATACTTTTAACTCATTATATATAATATTTACTACTTTTCGGTGGAATCAAACTGTAAAACATAAGACTTAGCTGATTTTAACATATTACTTTGAATAAGTAATATAAGAGTCAAGAGATACAAAGAGTAAACAATGGAAGACACAGGATTTCATAGATTCTACAATGTGCTTTTTCACACTTTAACATGGCGGCCGTTGAACTATGCGGGATATGTCTTACAATCCAAGATGTATGACGTTGGAATTAGCACTGTTCTTTTTAATGAGTTTTTAAAATGGCATATGAAATAATGGCACATCTTAAAATTGATGCTGACTCAGATTTACCGAGACAAGTAAAGACGCCAGCGTCACGTGGCTGAGGATGCTTCCCAGCTCACCCTTGTGTTTATTACACATCCTTTCAGAGACGTGCCATGCACTTTCTTGTATATGCTGCTAAATTGGAATCCTACTTTACAGGAACGTAAGAGTCCTTTTTGTTGTTTTCTCATTGTTACAGAAGTAGACTGACAAAAATTGTGTAACTATATATTTATTTAGTTTTTTTATAAATATAAAATATATATGTACAGTCTACAACCTGAGTTTTATGTGCATATACATTACAACTGGTGACCACAGGAGCTAATTAACAAATCCATCACCCCACATAAATCCTTCCTTTTGTATATGTGCTGAGAACACAGCATCTCCCTCCTTAGCAAGTTCTGAGGATTCCGGATGGAGTCATCGATGTCTTCCATGTTTCATTCACATTATACACCTCAAATGTCTTTTATACCAGTTCAGAGAGAACTACTATAATATTTTGGTGCCTGTTTTGCCTTAAATTCTGTGCCCATACTATAATTTATTTCATCCGTTCCCTACTGAAGAGCATGTAGCTATTTTTAAGTATTATTATTAAATATAACAAATGTTATAATTTTCTTTTTTTTTGAGACAGAGTGTCCCTCCTGTCACCCAGGCTGGAGTGCAGTGGCGTCATCTTGGCTCACTGCAACCTCTCTCTCCCAGGTTCAAGCAATTCTCCTGCCTCAGCCTCCTGAGTAGCTGGGATTACAGGCACACACCACCATGCCCGGCTAATTTTTTTTGTATTTTTAGTAGAGATGGGGTTTCAGCATGTTGTTCAGGCTGGTCTGAAACTCCTGACCTCATGATCCGCCCACCTCAAATGTTATAAATTTTAAATAAGATATTTGCCCATGTGCAATCACAGCTGTAGGTGAAAAGTATATTACTTAATGGGTGGAAGCATTTTTAGTTTTAAGAGAATTTCCCATTGAAATTGTACCAATTTGCAATCTCATCAGCAGTGTCTAAGAGTACATTTTGTGCTCATACTTTTAAGACTGGAGTTATGTATCGTACTTTTAGTTCTTAATTCAAAGGCAAAACATCGTCAATCACGGCATTTTTTCTTTTTTCTTTTTTTTGAGTTGGAATCTCCCAGGCTGGCAAGATCTTGGCTCACTGCAACCTCTGCCTCCCAGGTTCAAGCAATTCTCCTGCCTTAGCCTCCCAAGTAGCTGGGATTACAGGTGTGAGCCACCACACCCAGCTACGTTTTGTATTTTTAGTGAACATGGAGTTTCACCACGTTGGCCAGGCTGGTCTCTAACTTCTGACCTCAAGTGATCCACCCACCTTGTCCTCCCAAAGTGCTGGGATTACAGGTGTGAGCCACTGCACCTAGCCTGTATTTTCTTAAGCATGACAGGGATTAAGCCTTTTTACATATGTGAGCCAACGGGTGTTTGTTTCCTTAAGAAAATCTATTAGTATGTTTTAAATGTTGTATTGATTATAATACGCATAGAAAGAAAATTATGTCACAAGTTTACAACCTGATGCATTCTCATAAACTAAATAGGCCTGCATCATCAGCCCCTGGGTAGAAGGGATGTCTGCAGCATCCCACAGAAACCTTCTCTCCTGCTCCTTCTGAGCCTGTAGCCCCCGATGGCACACACACACACACACACACACACACACACACACACACACAGGACACAGGGCATTGATGTCTCTCCTTCCACCCACTGTCCTCCAAGGCGACTGCACCCAGGCGCTGCAGGCATTGCTGAGGCTCCCCCTGCACAGGTCGGCTGCGCCTCCTCATCTGCCTCCTCTGGCTGTGTCCATCACTGTGGAGGGCCGTGCCAGGCGGGGAATTCAGCCAGGCGACCAAGCAAGTGACGGGGCACTGTGTCCACCCAGCAAAGGCATGTCGGTGACTGAGCTGGCATTGGCCTCAAATCCTGCACCCACTATGGTCTGGGCTGCTCCCAGCCAGGGAATCAGCCAGGCTGGCTAACGGTTGCTGTCAAGTGGAAAATGAAAATGCAGGAATGGCCAGCGTGAAATCCACCAATTTAAAAATAGGTCTCTAGAGCCCCCTCTTGCCCTGATTGCTACTCAGGAAGTGGCTGAGAGGAGATGACACCTTCCTGCAAAGAGTTTCATGTAGGGACCAAAACTCCCTCCTGAGACGTGGGGACCAGGATGTGAAGGCGGTAGCCATGGATGTGAATTTAAGCTTGTGTGCGGGAGGCCTTTCCGATGCCCAGGGATAAGATGACTGTGGATACAGGAAGGTGGAAGAGCCACTGAATATCTTAGCTACCAGCCCAGGATTGAGCATCTTTTGTGATAAAAAGTGTACCATTGTCAGATTGCAGAAAGAACACAGGCACCCATTGCTTCAAGGACAAAAACGATGTGGCCAGCATCGACCGATGGCACTACAGTGGCCGTGCTGCAATCTGAAAAGGTGCCACCCTCCGTGAAGCACCGACAACAGCCTCAGAAGAATCAGGGTTCCACGCAGCTCCAGGAGCAGGCAGGGAAGACACAAATGCCCTCCAGCCTCCTCCTTGGGAGACACCGGCTCACCTTCTGGAAGGAGTCACAGCCGCTGGAAGCAACAGCCTTGCCTGAGAGCTGCCGAGTGCACTTCTGTGGGCCGGATCTGGGCTGGCAGATGGGTCCCACGTCTGGTGCTCTGAGAGAGCCAGGCGTCCGTGGGATTGGATGTCAGTCAGTGTTGTCAAGCACCCGCCCATTCTGTGGGCACCTACACCAGAGGGCGAGGTGGCTCTTCAGTCTGCAGTTCCTCAGAAGCGTGCACAGCGATCTTCAGTCTGCAGTTCCTCAGAGGCGTGCCTTCAATCTGCCAGTGCTAAGCGGTAGAGCAAACACACAGGCCACTGGCAACAGCTCAGGAAGCGGTGAACACACAGCAAAGAGCCCAAGGCCAGAGCTGCGGGAGGGCCCTTGAGTTCTTCCCACGGCGGAGCGGTCACACCCACACTGGGCCCTGCGTGGCTGGAGCCAAGGCTGGGCAGTCCCGGGGGCTCCACTGGGTTAGACGGAGATGATCACCAGGGAGACTGGCCCAGGCTCTTAGGGAAACCCTGCAGATCAGGGTCTCTTGGAGCCAGATGTTCTGTTTCAGGCGACAGAGTGGCAAATGAAGTTCCCTAAAGGAATTGCTGCCAGGTTTTCCTGTTAAACCCCGTGCTAGACATTGTGAGACCCCCGCAGCATTGAGCACACACCGTTTCCCTGTTTCCATGTGACAAACGGGGCTCGCTGGGCCTTTTTCCTGGGCAGTCGTTGACTCCAATCTGACCTGCTCTGATATCAGGCTGGAGAGTTGTAAAGCCTCAAGAGGTCAGGAGTTCGGTTTGGATGAGAATCCCTCACCGGCTTCAGAATCGGTGCCCTGAGAGCACTTTCTGGGAGGGCTGCTCCCTTACCCACATCAGTGTAGATTTGAGGGTTAAAGGGTCACTCAGCTTATGGGGCCCAAAAGAGCTCTTGCCACAGCTTGAGGGGCTTCCCTCCACGGGAGCTGGTTGGCAGTAACCCGATGTGAGGAAGCACAGAGGGTTGGGGGGCAGGGGGACGGGCACTCACGACTGTCATCCCAGCACTTAGGAGGCCAAGGCGGGAGGATCACTGGAGCCTAGGAGCTCAAGGCCAGCCTGGGCAACACAGTAAGACTCTATCTCTACAAAAAGTTCAAAAATTAGTGGGGCGTGAGGACGCACACCTGCGGTACAGGTTACTCACGAGACTGAGGCGGGAGAATTGCTTGAGCCCAGGAGTCTGAGGCTGCGGTGAGCTGCGATAGTGCCACTGAAACTACAGCTTGGATTACAGAGTGAGACGCTGTCTCTAAAACAACAGCAAAGAACCACGTAGAACACCCACGTGAGACACATGCAGTCTCCGATAGTCAAACTTTCCATAAAAACGTAGAGCCACCTTTTTGGTGGTGGGCAAGAAGAGATCTCAGTTTATCCTTGACTGCTGGAGATTCCACAGAGACCCCCAAATCTTTACTTCATACGTGAACTCTTGAATTTTGAGCATAGGTCAGGAACCCCCGCTGTGAGAAAGGGGGTCATTCTATACATGAAATGTTTTAACATCAGAGAACAGAAGCGCTCACCCTAAATCCTGACCTGTTCACTGGTGACAAGCGGCGAGGAGCTGTCCCACTAGCATTTCTCTATGTGGGTTCTTCCCAATCAAGAGAATCCCCTCTGCCACGGATGGGAGGGGGAAGTACAAGTGGTCAACACAGAAATTTCTACTACACATTCAGAGGTTGTATCATCATCTCTGTATACTCTGAAAAACAGAGAATATAGAGAGACAGACAGGAGGATATTTATTCTGGGAATTGGCTCACAGAAGGATGGGGGCCGAGCAGTCCCACAATATTTCATCTTCAAGCCGGAGACCCAGGAAAGCCTGTGGTGTAATTCAGTCCAAGGCCAAAGGCCTGACAATTGGGGGGAAAGAAGAAAGGCCGTGGTGAAAGTCCCGAGGTTGAACCAGGAGCTCGATTTCCAAAGGCAGGAGAAGACGCATGTCTCAGCTCAAAAAGAGAAGGGGTGAATTCACCCATCTTCCAACTTTGGGTTCCCTTGGGCCCTCGGTGGGTTGGATGGGGCCCGCCCCTGTAGGACAGGGTGGACCCTCCTTACTCAGCCCATGGTTTCAAATGCTGATCTCTTCTGGAAACACCCACACAGACACACCCAGAAGTGACGTGTGATCAGCTGCCTGGGTATCCCTTAGCACAGCAAGTTGACACCTAGCATGCACCATTGCAAATGCAGAAACAAAAACAGTGGTTGAATGGGCCCTAAAAGCCCCCCTAGTAGGTCATGTTAGTGTCTGTTTCCCATTGCAAATGCAGCTTACAAACTCTCTGTTAACTTCAGGAGCCTCGTCCCACCGTGGAATGAATAGGGTGGTGACTTGAGTGCCTGTACACAGCAGAGCTATAAAAGTTTGTGTGGCCAGGCACGATGGCTCATGCCTGTGATCGCAGCACTTTGTGAGGCCGAGGCGGGTAGATCACGAGGTCAGGAGTTTGAGACCAGTCTGGCCAACATGGCGAAATCCCGTCTCTACTAAAAATACAAAAATTAGCCGGACGTGGTGGTGTGGGCATCTTTAATCCCAGCTACTCTGGAGGCTGAGGCAGGAGAATCGTGTGAACCGGGAGGTGGAGGTTGCAGTGAGCCAAGATTGTGCCATTGCACTCCAACCTGGGTGACAGAGTAGGACTCTGTCTCAAAAAGAAAGTTTGTGTCCATCTCTCTCTGGCGTCCCCCAGCACACTTGGTTGGGTGCATATGGGCTTCCAGTCATCCTCCTCCACAGCACAACTGAGGTCAGGGTAGGAGGAGACGGGAGAAGGCATGTGGAGGGAGGGGAAGGCTGCATTGTGCCTCAGTAAGCAGGCTCAGCGACCTTCAGTTTCATCTGAGGGCTGCTTGTTTCTCAAACAAATAAACTTTGAATGTTTCTTATATAACCAGAGTTCTGTAATTTCCTGGCAGACATCATTCGCCTCGGACCTAGGGACTTCTGGACTTCTTAGCCATAGCTACACTTGCCTTTTGGCTGGGGCTGTGAGGCTCATTGCATCAATGTTGTGATCACATTTATTTCTTCTCTCGCTAGGGGAGAGTGAACAGCAATCAAAGTGCCATAAGGGAAACTTGTTTCAATCCTACCTCTTGCTGCTCAGCCTCTAAACATTCAGGAACAGACAGGCAGGACTCTGTGGGATCCTCACCCTCCCAGCCCCAGCACTCACTCCCCGGGCTACAGCATTTACTGTTGAATCTCAGCAAGTCTTTTTAAAGCTCTAAACGTGGTCTGTGAGGTCCTCACCCTTTCTCTTCCAGAGTCACGTCTCTGTCTGCATTTCATCTTCTTGGCCAACGACTTTCAGGAACTGTGAAGGGTCTGACTTGACTCAATGTTCAAGCTGCCACGTTGGTCTTCGAGGACGTACAAGAGCCTTGGATCAGAAAAAAAATCTCGATGACTCACAGCAGAGAAATCAGTCAATTACTCACAGCAGAGAAATCAGTATGAGTTTTCCATGTGCCTGAGTTCCCCTCACCCCCAAATCCCAGTCGGGTGGTCTACACAGATCCGCGTAGGTGGAGTAACTGACTCACAGCTGAGGAACCCCTCAATTTTAGGGAACCTGATTTTTTTTTTTTAAATAACAATGTGCTATAAACCTGCCTGATCTTTGCTCTGCAGGAGACACCATCTCTGAGCACTTTCTGCTATATAACAATCTTTGAAATGATTGTCTGGAACAAATGCCAATCCATGCCCCTATTCTCTAGACATGGAGCAAGACAGGACATCATGGAGACCCGGCTCCCAACAGCCACGTGATGCCTTCTGTCAAGAATTACAACCCTGCACTCATTGGCGTCTAGTGCTTATACATGGCTATTTATATCCTCTGTCCAGGTTTTACTACAGTTTCAACAGAGTCTACATTCAATACAGCGACGTTTTCGTGCTCAGGACTAGAAGTCCCTGATCTAATTTTTAATAAAATTTGTTGAGTCTCTGCTACATGCTGGAGCAGAGACCAAGATATAATCAAGATAAAAGAACTCCTCAGTGAGCTCATGAGTTCTTAGCAGAAGCGTGCATACGTGTATATAAGCAGCACGCAATCCAAGAAGAGCCGTAAAAGAAAGTGACCCCCAGTGCTAATCTGTAAGAGCAGAGCTAAATCTAGACAGGATTTGTCAAGGAGTAAATCCTAGAGAAGGGATTACTTGAGCTGAGTCCTGAAGGCTCAGCAGCAGTTCTACAATTCTATACGTAGGTAAAGATTATCCCGAGTAGAGGCAGGAACAAGCAGGGGACTGTGAAAATATGAGAAAGAAAAGCATGTTCAGGGAATAGCAGTGATGTCAGCAGGGCTGGGGCACTGTGAGTTTTTATTCATTCCCACGGTTTCCATCATCCTTCATATGCTGGTTACCCCAATCTTATCTTTCAGCCCATTCATCCATCCTGAGTTTCATATTTTTAATACCTCCTCGTAGTTTTCCATTCATAATGCCAAGAAAGGACTCAAATCATGTTTCTCCTATCTCTGTGAATCACACTAATTTTCATGGAGTTGCTTAAGACTCCAAGTTTGAGAGCTTTTTGTCACACCTCTTGTTATTCATTTCACAAGACTAGCCCACGAGAAAGTCATGTTGCCTGGGGCAAATCATTCACACCTGTAATCCCAGCACTTTGGGAGGCGGAGGTGGGTGGATTATGTGAGCCCAAGAGTTCGAGACCAGCCTGGGCAACATAGTGAGACTCGATCTTTACAAAAATAAATAAATACAGAAATTATCCTGGCGTATTGGCGCCTGCCTATAGTCCCAGCTACTCAGGAGGCTGAAGTGGGAGGATCACTCGCTCCCAGGCAGTCCAGGCTGCAGTGAGTTGTGACTGTGCCACTGCACTCCAGCCAGAGCAACAAAGCAAGATTCCTTCTTTTTTGGTTTGTTTCAAAAAACAAACAAAACAAAACAACAACAAAATAAACATGTTGATGCTGTGTCTTCAGTATCGTTGGTATCAGTTACCATGGTCTGAACAGGATAACCTCTTGCCTCATCTAACTGTTCCCTCAGAAACTGCTAATGTCCCCAACTAACAAATCTTTCACAAAATAGATGAATAGATGGTCATTGTGTAAAAACCCACATGGATCATTTTATTCTCCTGGTGAAAATCATCCAGCAGTTTCCTCATTCTTCAAACTTCCAATCCCTCCTCTAAGGGAAGAAAGCAAAGACACAGTAAGACATAGAAATTGCAATTCCCAAAGTATTTGTGAGCTCTCATATTTTTCAAACACGCTCCCTTCTCAGAAGGAATGCTGATACCTTAAAAGGTGAGACATCTTGGATCACTGGCTATCCGATGCCCTAGCATTGGCTGTGTCTGAAGAGGTGCCAGTGGAAACACAAGCATTTCCAACTGAGAAACTCTTGAGCTTTGTGGTCAACTGAGGGTTTACAAAATGTTTGGAAACCCTGCTCTCATTTCCTCTATTCACATATGTGGCAAAATCTCTCAGACTTTTCCTTCCATTTTCCTCCAAGAAGAAACTAGCTAGAACAATTGCTGCTACATTTCTGATTGGTTTTTACTCCATTTGCATATTTTGTTCTTATAACAATATTATAAATGCTGGGACTAATTGGTGTGACAGTGGAAAATGGGCACTTGTGCTTGGAACTTAGTGTAAGTTCAATAGTGAGGTGTGAGCCAGAACCAAGTCAGGAGACAGCACCACACAGCAAACGTTCAGTATAAAGAATTCCCACCTATAAAGAGGATTACCTGCTAGGGAGAAAAGCAAAGCAAAGCAAAACAATCCAGACAGATCCAGGAAGAGAACAGGTCTAGGGGTTCATTAATACCTGTAAGGTTGAAGCAATGCCCTCCTTGACAAATCAGGGGAGCCACTTCCCAGGGCTGAGGCAGTGATCGCATTGGAGAGGGCAGGGAAGGTGGCTGAGGTGGCCGCTGTGCTGGGGGACACCCAGAAGCTCTACAGGGGCCCATGGAGGGGGCATCAGTTCCTGGGCACCCTGTGCACACTGCAGGCCTCTTCTCAGAGCTCAGCGGCCCACAGGGAGGGACACCGATTCCTGGGCACCCTGTACACACCACAGGCCTCCTCTAAGAAGAGCTCAGGAAGAACTCCTTCTCCTGCAGCATCCTCCCAGGGCCCTGGGCTCACAACACTAAGACTGTGCAGGCTGGCAAAGAAGTCTCAGTGCATGCAACACCATAATCCCACAGTGGGCAACGGGAGGCGGAGTGGGGACTGAGAACAATAAATTAACAGTGAGTACTGCCACCGTGACCAGTGCGGCTGCCTCCTGCCTTTCCTTCTCTCCTTCAGTCAAAATAAAGGCAACACTTGGATAGTGCATGCTTGTTTCTTCTGTGTGTGTGTGTGTGTGTGTGTGTGTGTGTGTTTCTGTCATATGGGCTCCTTGACCTTGACATTATTTTCTAAGTATTCTCTCCAAACTCATTATTATTTTGTAACTAACTTTGTTATCTCCTCACTAAATGCAGCCCATTGAACAATTACATTTTAAACTTTAACAAGAGTCTCAGGGGCCCCTGTGGTCTCAACCTGCTCATCTCATCAGCTCTTTAGCTCCTAATTCCCTCAACACTTGCATATTTCAGTTTTAGGCTTTTTTTCCCTTCCTTCCTTCCTTCCTTCCCTCCCTCCTTCCTACCCTCCCTCCCTCCTTCCTTCCCTCCCTCCCTCCTTCCCTCCCTCCCTCCTTCCCTCCCTCCCTCC
>NW_016808928.1:1323426-1368171 GCF_001698545.2 Rhinopithecus bieti | reverse complement strand
TTTTCTTTTCTTTTCTTTTCTTTTCTTTTCTTTTCTTTTCTTTTCTTTTCTTTTCTTTTCTTTTCTTTCTTTCTTCCTTTCTTTCTTTCTTTCTTTCTCTCTCTCTCTTTTCCTTCCCTCCCTCCTTCCTTCCTTCCTTCCTTTCTTTCTCTCTCTTTTTTCCCTTCCTTCCTTCCTTCCTTCCTTCCTTCCTTCCTTCCTTCCTTCCTTCCTTTCTTTCTTTCTTTCTTTCTTTCTTTCTTTCTTTCTTTCTTTCTTTCTTTTTCTCTCTCTCTCTCTTTTCCTTCCTTCCTTCCTTCCTTCCTTCCTTCCTTCCTTCCTTCCTTCCTTCCTCCCTTCCTCTTTGTAAGTACCAGGATGTTTCCACCTCAGAACCTTCACACCTAAGCTTCATTCCTCTAACACTCCCACTGACCCCCAGGCACTCTCCCCTTTAAACAACAAGGTGCAAGAGAAAGTTTAGTATAAGGGGAAAGGGGACATAGATAGGGTCCTTAGACATCTTTGCTGTGCCCACTACCAGCCCTTCTCAGCCCCAGATCCTAGGGTGCAGGAACACACAAACCCAAGTAGGTCCCAGGACTGAAGCCTGTTGGAGCAGCACGACCCCATCATCTGAGAGCTCAAGAAGCAACAAGAGCTCATGTGCCTTCCCACACAAGTTTGAGAGAGCCGCACATACCATCTGAGTCTCCGAGGCTTTCCGAGTTCCTTTTATCTGCGGGCATCGCAATGTCTCAGACAACTACAAATGTGAAAGAAAACTTCTTGAAAGAGAGAAGGAGAACATAACAGAAACCAGTTGCCCAGGGTATCATCCCGGGAGCCCTAGATGTTTTAGAAGAGTGTCATCTGCTGACACCTCTAGTGCCTTATCAACACCTGTACCTGTGGATACAGTTCAAAGGAAGCCTTGAGGAACGGTGGCGTTTCTGAAGTGTTTGCTCTGCAGCAGAACAAGAACCTTGACAAGGATGAAGTTACCTGGCCGTTTCACTCCCCGCCTACCTGAAGTTTTATGAGTTCATTGCCCACCATGGTAGAATGTGTATCCCACTGGTTTTCCGAGGTGCAACGTGAACTTCATGGTACTGGGTTCATCTCGTCTACCTGTGTCCTTAAAACCTAGCACCAGGCTTTATAGGAAGAATTAACATTTTTTAAATGAGAGAATGAAAACAGTCTGGAGTTGTTTTGTGGTGTGTCTCATGGAGTGTCCTTATTTATCCTCCATGTGATTAGCAGGCATCGATTCTGAGTTAGGGACTCCATGAGGTTTTGGGCTAAAACAGTGAACAAGATACTCAAGAACTTTTCTTTTTTATTATGGAGCTTCCAATCCAGCAAGAATTAAAAAGACAAAATAGGGTCAGGCGTGGTGGCTCACGCCTATAATCCCAGCACTTTGGGAGGCTGAGGTGAGTGGATCACAAGGTCAGGAGATCTAGAACATCCTGGCTAACATGGAGAAACCAGACACCAAACTTGCCTGTGCCTTGACCGTGGACTCCCAGCCTCCAGAACTATGGAAATAAATATCTATTATTTGCAAATTACCATTTCTGTGGCATTTTATTATAGCAACCCCAATGGACTAAGACAACCAGGGGCCTCCAATGTGTAGGCCAACAAGCAAGAAAATATCCACCTGGACATTAGTATTTGCTTGTGTGTCTTAGCCATTTTGCCTACACTTAACCATGGAGAAAGCAATACGACCCACAGTGACAGTTTTAAGAAGCAACAATGATGTATAGTGACATTTTATTGTCCCTGCTCTAACAAGGACCCTTTCTTTAGCAGGAGAAAGATTGTACCACTTGGTATGGACCATTTGCTAAGCAACCCAGATAATGAAATCACTTTGTCATCTTTTGCTAGAGCTGCTCATCACATATGTCTTGGAGCTTTTTATTTCACGATGAGGTATGAGGCTGCTGGAGGGTTTCCCCTGTTTCTTATTACCCACAGCCTTTTTGTGGCCACTGTTTGTCTTTAGTGGTGATTTATGATCTGGGCAATGGAGATTAAGTAATCCGCCTTCCCCAGTACAGCCTTCTATTTAGGTTGTGTCATATCAAATGGGCAAGGAATCATTCTTTGCTGTAAACATCACTTTTAGCAAAGTTGAAATTTAAGTACCTATTGAACATTCACTCAAATTTTCTCTCTAAGACAGAAATAAATAGAGGTCATCACTACAGCTTTGAGTGTTATTTCCAAGAGGAACATCTATCCTTTCATGTCAAGGCCAGTGGACTCAGGCCACAGAAAACTTACAGAAAGAGAGACTTTTCCAAGAACCTAACACTGATTCCAATTTTCGTCAAACCATTTTATCACCTGATAGTCTGCACAGACAATTTTCATGTTTCTAAAAAACTATATAATAACTTGTATAATGATGATAAAGCTCTGTATTACAATTGAGTAAGACAGGAAAACTATTTCAAGTTATTTGCTGTGTGTATCATTTAGGAATCTTCTAATTTCAAGTAATAGCAAATCACCACCCACGGTAAGCTAGCAAGACATGGAACCGCAGCATCTCATAGACAGGAGTGGTTCTGGATCCAGAACTCCAGACCTGAGACCACCATCGGCTCCCCTTCCTCTGGGGTGATCATTGTTACACTGACTCCCTCCCACTGTGGTGAGCAAGTGGCTGCTGAGTCTCCTAGAGATATCCCTCCAGATGCCTGTGGAGAGAAAAGAGTCTGTTTTGTTTTCAAACTTGATAGAAAAGGTCTAGAAATCCCCCGTATTCATTTTGGTCACCAATCCATCCCGGAAGCGATGCCTGTGGCCAAGAAGAAGGGGCCGTAATGCGAATGCAGGCCTGAGTGAGGTGCTGCAATGTTAGACCTGGGATGCAGTCAACAGCCCCAAATGCATGAGCTTCCCGAGCGACACCCAACCTCAGACATCGAGGTACTGTTAAACAAAGGGAGAAAAAGCCCAGGAACTCCACATCAGCAAATGTCCAGTGTGAAGAATAATCAATAAACATGCTTTTACTTATAGGACTTAAATATTGGCACTAATAGGGACTAAATAGGGGTTATTTTTCTCCTAAATATCAGAGTTTACAACCTACCATGGAAAATATTTTTTTAATGTTGTATATATTTAAGGTGTACAACATGATGTTCTGACATATTTATACTATAGTCAAGCAAATTAACATATCTATCATCTCACATAATCACCTTTAATCGTGATAGGATCACATAAAATCTATTTGCTTGACAATAACTGCTGATGCATAACATCATATAGAATGTGACTTTTCTGTCATCTTAAATGTTAGTCTAATGTTACCTTCAAATTTTCCAAGCAGATGACAATGGGTGATAGATAAACACACCTATATCCTAGATGAATCTTTGCAAGAATTTACTAGGAGATAGGAAAATGGCTCTTTTGATTATCAGACCCCATTGCCTACCTTCATATCTAAGGGAGAACCACAAATTCAGAGGAAGTCTTTTGAACTGAGAGGATCAGCGGGGTAGAGGGTTGAGGGTATGTCCTTTGATGAGAGAATCTAAACATGGAAGGCTCCCACAAGAATATGAATTTTCTGAGTGATGGATGCAGGTTTGTATGTAACCAGACATGTCACACTTGTTAATTGGGTTCTATATTTTGTTTTTTAATTTTTAAAATATTTTTTAATTGAGACATAGTAATTGTACCCATTTATGGGATGCAATGTGATATTTCTGTACATGTATACATTGTGTAATGATCAAATCATAATAATTAGCATATCCATCTCCTTACACACTTATCATTCCTTTGTTGTGAGTACATTAAAAATCCTCTTTGCTAGCTATTTGAAATATGAAATGCATTGTAATTAGGTTATTTAACCCCTTCTGTCTGCTTGACCTCTCAGTTCCTGAAAATTCTTCCTAAAAGCTCTTCCAGAATTTTTGGATGTTTGAGTTTCTCTTTCTTCTGTGATAGTTTTATCTTTGTGTATTATAAGGCAATCTTATTAGGCATATATAGGCTCAATATTCTTTTGTATTTCTAGTAAATGTTGTTCCACTTGTAACAATCATGAATCATTCACAACTGTGAAATAAGAAATAACCTTTCATGCTGTAAACTGTTAGAAATGGTTTTATTACTGTTGTACAGCAGAGGAAACCCTATTTGTATCAGAAATAGAATAGGATCTGAAATGAGTTAAGAAATACACACTGTGAGACAAAGTAGCAAACATAAGAACCCATGTTTGCTTAGTTCTTGCTAACATAATTTCACAAAGCCCCTGACTCTGTGACACGCAGCTCTCTGGAAAGGTGCTTTGAGGACAAAACAGGATAGAGCACGTGGTCTCCTACACCTCTTGCCTGAGTCACTATATTCTTTAAAAGGTAAATAACACTAGTCCTTGCCTTTTCCCACGCACAAGATAACATCTGGCAGGGTTAGTGATGACGCTGTTATAATCTATAAGCAGATGTGCTCTTACACTCAAGCCTTGACGTGATTTTGCTTCAGTATAACTTCTGAGCAAGTTTGATATCATTTTGCATGTATTAAGTTCCCACCCCCTGTATATAAGCAACAGACTGAAATGCTGTGCCAGAGCAATCAGACAGAACCTCTCTAAATGGCTGCTCAGGTTGTAACCTTCTGGCCTGTAGACTTCAGTAAGACTTCTGAATAAAATTAACTTTAATTCCTTAACAGCTTGATTGTTTTCTTTAGTCAATAATACAGAACAGATCATATGAGTATTTTCATATCTCCTGCCAACTGATTCACTAGAATTTTTAAATGTCTGTATCTTGACCTTTGAGTTGAGCTAGAGAACACGTTGAGTCATCTTCTGCTCGCTCTTTGCTATCAGTAGTTAATAAGGTTTGGTTCTGTGTCCCCACCCAAATCTCACCTTGAATTATAATAATCCCCACATGTCATGGGAGGGACTTGGTGGGAGGTAATTAAATCATATGGTGAGTTTTTCCCATGCTTTCCTCATGATAGTGAATAAGGCCCATGAGATCTGATGGTTTTATAAAGGGGAGTTTCCGTGTACACACTCTCTTGCTTGCTGCCATGTAAGACATGCCTTTGCTCCTACTCCACCTTCTGCCATGATTGTGAGGCCTCCCCAGTCAGGTGGAACTGTGAGTCCATTAAACCTCTTTTTCTTTATAAATTACCCAGTCTCAGGTATGTCTTTATGAGCAGCGAGAGAATGGAATACTACAGTAATAATTGGGGGGTTTGTCAACCAAACCTCCATGAGGAAATTATGTACCGGGGGAAGGAGTATCTATTCTTAAAAATGTGATTTACTTTTCCTCTTCAAGATTAGTTTCTGATTAACTATATGAATTTGGTAAACATCAGAATACCTCCCAAACTTTCCTGTGCGTGCTCTACGTGGCTCTTTCACAATCCGGGTGTTCTGTTCTCTTTCCCATATTTCCATCATAACTCTCAATCTCCTATAAAGATTTGGTTGCAGTGTTCATTTTGTGGCATTACTTTACCAGTTTTCTAGGAGCTCGTTGCTTTTCTGTTATATATGTTTTCTCTTTTTTACTACGTTTTCTGTGGGTGTTTTAGGTGTATTTGTTTTTCACTTCATAGAGAAGAGATTGTCAATCTAATCTGATCATGGATCTTTCCACATTTGAAGAGATTCCTTATGTATTTGCACTGACTAATACAGGCTTTGTGTGTGTTTTTTGGTCCAGCTTTTTAATTTTCTCATAGATTTTAATTTCTACTTTAAATCCAATTCTTTATTTTTCAGCAAATTAAGGCAAGAATTCAATTGCTTACGGCTTACCATTATTGAAATTAGCTATGTCTCTTTTATCTAACGTTTCTGCATAGTCATTAGTTATTGAATTATGTCGGGCAAGACCAAGAAATGCAGCATAGATAACTTTGCATTTTAGAATTTATGATCTATGGAAGACAGATAACAAAACTGATTCATTCCTTCCTTCCTTCCTTCCTTCTCTCTTTCTTTTTTTGGAGAGACAGAGTCTCACTCTGTTGTCCAGGCTGGAGTGCAGTGGTGTGATCATGGCTCACTGCAGCCTCAAACTCCTGGGCTCAAGTGATCCTCCCACCTGAGCATTCCTGGTAGCGGGAACTACAGGTGTGTTCCACCATGCTCGACTACTTTAAAATAATTTTATTTTGAAAGAGGCAAGATCTCGCTATGTTGCCCATGCTGGTCTCCAACTCCTGGCTTCAAGCAATCCTCCCATCATGGCCTCCCAAGCTGCTAGGATTACAGGTGTGAGCCACCATACCTGGCCACACTTCTTCATAATCTCGTTACAGAAGGAGATATTCCTATATTTTGATGAAGGGACTAACAGAAGTTTCGTGGGTCACCTTAGGAAGCCTGTTTAGGAATTCAAGTTCATTCTTCTGGCGAAATTAATGTGGGAAGTTGGGCACCTGGTCCCAGGCTGGCAATCCCGTAGAGCTGCACTTTCTGGGATTCTTTCCTTTAAGAGTGCTCTCGATAGAGACCTTTGTGCAAAGGGCCAAATTCCAACTTATTAATTTGCAACAATAAAATTGAGGATCAAGCAGACAATATATTTTAGTTCATTATCAGCAAATTCTGCCAGAATTATAGGAGATACCATTCATTGAGTCCTCAATCTGTGTTGGATATTTATGCAAATAACAACACACAGAGTAAATGTATTTTTCCCCAGCTTCTTGAGGTTTACTTGACAAATAAAAACTGTACATATTTAGGGTGTACAGTGTGATGTTTTGGAAAACAAGTTAACTGTGCAATGACTACCACTACTAAGCTAATAAGCATATTCATTACCTCACCCAGTCATCGTCTTGTGTGGGTGTGGCAAAAACATGTAAGTTCAACTCCTTAGCACATTTCAAGTATATGACGTACAGTGATTAACAGCAGGCACCACGCCGTCCATCGAATCTTCAGGATGTGTTCATCTGGTGTAAGTAAATCCTCTAACGTCAAGTCCGGTCTTGTCATCTCTCTTTCGTCTGGAGTCAGTAAATCCTCTAAAGTCAAGTCAGGTCTTGTCATCTCCCTTTGTCCAAGTTCATCAAAGAGCTCCCTTCTCACTCAGACCACCAGGAGTGTGGTGGCAACTGTTATTCAGAGTATAAATTGGTCATCCGATGGAAATTCCTTCTCTACAGGAACAAACCCAAGTCCAGATTAGATCAGGGCCAGCAGGATGTGGCCCTAGGCCAAGTCCTGCTCACCACCGGTTTTGTAAATAACGTCATTGGAATAGGCACCCGTGTTGATAGAGGCTTTGCCCGTTCTTGGCTTTGCAGCGGCAGAGTTGCATCCTTAGGACAGAGAACTGTGGCCTGCAAAGCCTAAAGTGTTTGTTTACTGTCTGGTCTCCTGAATAAAAACTTCGCCAACCATTGAATTAGATATTTTTTCCCGGGGTGTTACTGGGAAAAAGAGCCATAGATTAAACACAAATTATATGCTTTTCCTAAAAAATACATTTCTGGGTTTTAGTTTCTTTTAATTTATTGTTTTACTTTTTTTTTTTTTTAATAAGTAAGTGGATATGTTAGAGGCGTGTGAAACAGAGCAACTCTATCTTAAATGGGAGCTGGGTGAAATGAGGCTAAAACCTACCGGGCTGCATTCCTAGATGGTGGAGGCATTCTAAGTCACAGGATGAGATAGGAGATCAGGACAAAACACAAGTCACAAAGACCTTGCTAATAAAACAGGTTGCAGTAAAGGAGCCGGCCAAAACCCACCAAACCAAAATGGCGACAAGAGTGACCTCTGGTCGTCCTCGCTGCTGCACTCCCAGCAGTGCCATGACAGTTTACAAATGGTCAGGATGTCAGAAAGTTCCTCTTTATTGTCTACAAAGGGGAGGCATGAATAATCCACCCCTTGTTTAGCATATAATCAAGAAATAACCATGAAAATGGGCAACCAGCAGCCCTCGGGGCTGCTCTGTCTGTGGAGTAGCCATTCTTTTATTCCTTTATTTTCTTAATCCATTTGCTTTCACTTTGCACTGTGGACTCACCCTGGATTCTTTCTTCTGTGAGATCCAAGAACCCTCTCCCGGGGTCTGGATCAGGACTCCTTTCCGGTAACATATTTCTCTGTCCAACAACAGATATGAACCATCTGCTATTAAATGTCATTTTTAGAGATAGTATGGAATGCAACAACTTCGTCCAGCACTTCCTAAATGTTGCTGTAAAGGTTGATGAAGAAATGTTAGGCCAGACATGGTAGCTCACACTTATGATCCTGGCATTTTGGGAGGCTGAGGCAGGAAGACTGCTTGAACTCAGGAGTTTGAAACAAGCCTGCACAACATAGCGAGATCCTGTCTCTACAAAAAAATAAAAAATTAGCTGGGAGTGGTGGTTCAGGCTTGTAGTCCCAGCTACTCTAAGGTGGGAAGATTGCTTGAGCCTGAGAGGTCCAGGCTGCAGTGAGCTGTGATTGCACCATTGCATTTCAACCTGGCTGACAAAGCAAGACCCTGCCTCAAAAAAAAATTAATAATAAATAAATAAATAAATAAATAAATGCTTTAGGCTTGGCACAGAGGCTCACACCTCTAATCCCAACACTTTGAGAAGCCAAGGCAGGAGAATCGCTTGAACCCAGGAGTCTGAGACCAGCCTGGGCAATATAGAGACACCCTGTTTCTATACAAAGTTTTTAAAAAATTAGCCAGATCTGGTGGTGTGCACCTGTGGTCCCAGCTACTCACAGGGGCTGAGACAAGAGAACTTCCTCAGCCATAACTGGCAGAGCCATAACTGCCACAGCAATCCAGCCTGGGTAACAGAGCAAGACCTCATCTCTAAAAAAAAAAAAAAAATAAAAGTTTTAATAGGTAGCTATGAAAAATAATCATGCTGTAGTGAAATACATGAGTGAAAAACTAGGCATATCTCTATCTTGGTGATCCAAATCAGTTCACTAAAGGCTCTGCAAACCTCACTGTCTGGAAGCATATTTACCATGGTTTAACTCACACTTTCTCAAACATGTTTGTATAATGTCCAGAGAATGGAAATTTTTAGGTAGTTTTTTAGGTATAAGAGCCACTTCTTAAGTGTTCCTTCTTTCTGAAAAATCACAAACTATCAGAAGAGCTTATGCAAAAGTCTCTCAGTCTCAACTCACTGCAACCTCCACCTCCTGGGTTCAAGTGATTCTCCTGCCTCAGCCTCCTGAGTAGCTGGGATTACAGGCTCATGCCATCACGCCTGGCTAATTTTTGTATTTTTAGTAGAGATGAGGTTTCCCCATGTTGGCCAGGCTAGTCTTGAACTCCTGACCTTAAGTGATCTGCCCGTCTCGGCCTCCCAAAGTGCTGGGATTACAGGAGTGTGGAGGAAAAGTGAATGTGTTCGAAGGTAGGGGAAGATTCTGGAAGACTGTGAGGGAAATAAATGGAAATTGAAGCAAGATGGCCACACCCCTGCTCTGAGGGTGCCACCACTGCGGCAGGAGCAAAGGTGGTGGAGACCAGCACGGGCCTGCGACTCTGAGCTGCTGTGTTTCCTCCTCAGTCCACGTGCGTCTTTTCCGTGGGGAAAAACAAAGATGCCCTGAGTCCAGAGGTCCAGCAGCAGCCCTGACACAAGGTCCGGGCCCTGCCCCATTTCCCATGCCCCAGCCCAGTCTTCTGAACTCCAGCAACCTCAGATAAACCCAGAGGATGTTTCCTGCCAGGGCGCCCAGGATGTAGATTTATGCCCATGAAAACAAGGACAAAATATTGATTTCAACCCTGCACTTGTAGATGAAGATCCAGATGGACTACAAACTGAACTTCCCTGAGTCTCAGTTTCTTCCTAAGGAAAATGAAGATAACAGCCTTACCTGCTTTTATGGTCCATCCCTCCTCCCCTTTGAAGGCGTCCTCTGCTTGGTGTCATGCCTGTTGTCCTAGTCCTGACATTTTAAATAATTTCACCTCTGAACAGGTGCTTCATGGTGATGTCAGTTGGGACAGTGGAGCGCACAGGTGGACAGGAGAGAGAAGCTCATCGCCAGCTCAGTCTGCCATGAAAAGATGGCACACACTGGGTGGCTTCAACAACAGACATTTCTTTCCCACAGTCCTACAGGCTGTAAGACCACGATCAAGGTGTTGGGAGATCCGGTGCCTGGTGAGGGCTCTGGGTCACAAAGGGTATCATCTGGCTGTGTCCTCACATGACAGTCAGACAGACAGACAGACAGAGAGAGATCTCCAGTGTCTTTTAATTTTTTTGAGATGAACTCTTGCTCTGTCAGACAGGCTGGAGTGCAGCGGCATGATCTCGGTTCACTGCAACCTCTGCCTCCCAGGTTCAAACAATTCTCCTGCCTCAGCTGGGATTACAGGTGCATACCACCATGCCCAGCTAATTTTTGTATTTTCAGTAGAGACGGGGTTTCACCATATTGGTCAGGTTGGTCTCGAACTCCTGACCTCAGGTGATCCACCCGCCTTGGCGTCCCAAATTACTGGAAATACAGGTGTGAGCCACCGAACCTGTACAGTGTCTCTCTTTATGAGAACACTAATCCTATGAAATCACTGCCACACCTTAGTGATCACATGTAACCCTAATTACTTCCTTGGAAGACTCATCTTCAAATACAGATACACTGGGGGCTGGGGGCTGGGGGCTGGGGCTTCGACATGTGAATCTGGGGAGGACACACACTTCGGTGTGTAGCAAGTGTAATGCCAGGCGTCCACCCTTCCAGTTTCCTGTGGACGTGTAGTGTGTGTCACCCTACACAGCCCTGAGCCCTGGTTGCTGGGGCCCGGGATGCCTGGCAGTTCAGCCAGACTGAAGGTGTGCACCAGGTAAGTGGTGACCTCTATGGCTGAATAAAACAGGACTTGCTGCAAATTCAGAAAGAAGGCGATGGTGTTGCAGGACACACCAGAGACCTAGGAACTCTGTCAGGTCCTTACCTTTACATTGGCCAAACACGCGCCCTGGAAATGACATGGACAGGACAAAGGGAGAGGGCTGGACAACCCTGGGTGCATTTTCCTTTCAGCCTGTCCTTCTGCATCAGCAACCCCAGGGTAAAGAGTGTTGCTGGGAGGTGCACGTATCAGAAGTGGAAAAAAAACAGTGGTTTTAGCTTTGTAGTGTTTCCACACAGGGAGACAGGAACCACAGAACATGAATTAGCTCCCAATTTGCACAGGAGTAAAATTGTCTGATACATTCACTGAAAAAACTGGCATCGAACAATAAAAGATGAACCCTAAAATCCATACTGATAATCTTGAAGTTTGGTTTTCATTTCCTTTGAACGACACTAAACAGCAAATTAAAATAGCATTTCAAGTCGAGAGCGAGATCTCAGAAGAAAGAAAAAAGCTTGATATTTCAGTATCTTTAATAGCACTTTTACCCTGCTGCTTGAACAAAGGGCCCAGTGTTGCTGTTTTTACTGGGCTTGGAAATTAGGCATCCAGCCGTGCAGAGGCTGCAGTGAAATAAATGAGGTGAAGCCGCCAGAAACTCACAGGAGCACTGGATGCATGTGGTGGAGGTGAGGATGGTGAAGGAGATGAGGATTCTGCAAACCAGCCTATAGAACACAGACCCAAAGCTCTTTCTTTTACTTTTCATTTATAAGCTTTCTTAGAGTTCATAATATTCTCAGTAATAAGCTGCTCATGCATTCCCTCGTTTACATTCAAAGACAATCTCTTGGGTCATTTCCGCAGGTAGCTAATTTTATTAAGAAATCAAGATTCTTCCGACATTAATTAGCAGAAGAAAACTTTAGTTTGGTTAGAACTATCTTATCAAGCACATATATCACCAGAGGACTGTCAGACACTGAGTTTACATAGAGGAGAGGTTGTCTACCAATCCCAAGTCACATTAAAGACTGTGTAAGATACAACATGCAAATGCAAATTGACTCTGGAAGGAGAAGGAATTTGAACCAAGTGAAGAGATTATTAAAAAGCTTAGGAACTGTCAACACTTTGGTATATTCTCTGTCTTCCTCCAAGCTGCAAGATGCTTTATTTTTTCACCAGGAAGTTTCATTTTACATTTGTCTTTGCATCAT
Organism: Rhinopithecus bieti; assembly: GCF_001698545.2. NCBI lineage: Eukaryota > Metazoa > Chordata > Mammalia > Primates > Cercopithecidae > Rhinopithecus > Rhinopithecus bieti. The sequence goes on along the minus strand of NW_016808928.1, from coordinate 1,356,086 downwards.
TTAATTCTTCCTTTCTAGCAAATTGCAACAGTTTCAGGAGCCCCCATTAATTAAACTTTCATCAACAGCAATAACGACAACAAAAGCAGGGGTCTAGTGCATGCCAGCCTTTGCATTAGGTGTTAGAAGCCTGGCTGTCATCCCAGAAGACACCTTACACCTTCAACATGCTTGACATACCCCGAGTCTGATGTAAGGGAACCTTAGTGCTAGCGTTACAGTGGCAGCAAAACAGCCATGTTTGGTTTTGGAGAACGATTTTTTAATAAGTGAATAAAAATAGGAGGAGACATCGCAGAACGTTTTTTTATGGGGAAAGGGCAGAAGACGTTTTGGGAGGCATTCATTTGCCTCCCGCTTTGTTGAACATCAACAGGCTGTCTCTAGGATGCTCTCCTCTCCGAAATGAAGCTGAGAAAGACAGCAGGGGGTATCACCCACCTGTTACAGCTGCCTCAGTTCTTCTATGACTCCCTTTTGCATGCTTGCAGCTTGAAAGTATTTTTGCATTTAATTATCCCCTGAGATAACAAAGAAAAACCATTTATATAGGATGGAGTTTTTCTTTCTTTTGTTTTGTTTCTTTTCTTTTGTTTCTTTCTTTCTTTTCTTCTTCTTTTTTTAATGTTCCAAGCATGAATTTAAGCTTCTCTGATCAGACTCTATTATGCAACTTTTCAGGTTATTCCGTGAGCTACTCTTTAGGGCACTGAGCTTCTCTGCATTCTTATTACTGGACTATTTTTGAACTGAGATCTTATTTTCAGGACGAGAAGCTGCATTGCCAAGGAAACAGTGTGCTGTGAAGAGTCCTCAGGGGCGGCACAAGGAAACCCTTCTTGTTCATACCTCCTGGTTTTAAGACACCCTCAGTGAGGGAACGGGCAGCCACATTACTTTGAACGTTCGCTTTTGCTGGGATACAAAGTTATTTATGTTTCTTCTCCTTCCTTTTTTTTTTGGTTTCTTTTTTGGAGTTGCTGTTTTTCACAAGTGCAATGCATTATATTCTGTTCTCTTTTTCATTTGATCAATTTTATGCTGATAACTTGGCTTGTGTTCAAGGACATGTGAACCTGGGTGATTTTAAACAGCAAATTTAATCCTGACATTTTCAGTGGAAAAGTGTGTGAGGATATGTGGGAGCTGAAGCATACATTTTCATCTCCGGGGGCCAAGTGCCATTTGGAGAGTGGTTCTCTCCCTTCTTTTGAGGATGGTTTGAGTGATTTGAACATGAAGTATTAATAATCCTGTGCCGTGAGTAAAAGTACACAGCACTAGACAAGTGTCAACAGCCTGCCGGCAGGGGGAGGCCCACGGGGGTAGCACAAATCCCCCTGACAAAACAGCACCTCATCTACCATACAAATGCCTGAAATTTCACCATTAGATGTTGACTTGTTTCTCAGGAAGCCAGTATTAAAAGGTGAACATGCCCCTGGCTTTGCTCTCTGTTGGAGTCTGGGTCTGCTGGGTTAAGCCTCAGGGGCTCTTTCTTTCTTCTGAAGCATCCCTGAGCCACAGATCATCTTTCTACCGGTGCCTAAGCTACCAGCTGAGCTTCGGAGGTGGGGCTGCTTAGCAGCCTTATTGGGAACCTCTTGCCCAGTTCTCAGTTCTTTTTTTCTTTTCTTTTCCTTTTTTTTTGAGATGGAGTCTCTTTCTGTCTCCAAGGCTGGAGTGCAGCGGAGCGATCTCGGCTCACTGCAATCTCTGCCTCCCGGATTCAAGTGATTCTCCTGCCTCAGCCTCCTGTGTAGCTAGGACTGTGGGTACCTGCCACCACACCCAGCTAATTTTTGTTATTTTTTTTTTTTTTGTGGTAGAGATGGGGTTTCCCCATGTTGGCCAGATTGGTCTCCAAGTTATGACCTCAGGTGATTCGCCTGCCTCGGCCTCCAAAGTGCTGGGATTACAGGCGTGAGCCACCGCACCTGGTCCCTTGCTCAGCTCTGAGACTCTGGGGCAGTGCAACAGCCTCCCTGCTTCCCTCCTTGTTCCCACAATCCATCATCTACACCAGAGCCTGGGGAACAGACAAGCCCTAAAATACAAAAGCAACCACGTCATTCCCCTGCTTGCAATCTTTCCATGGCCTCTGATTCCTGTGGGAAAAACCTCTTCCCCTTACCACGTTCCCCTTACCATGTGCAGTCCTCGCATCAACCCACTCAGCCCTGGGCTACCAGGGCCTTCTCCCGCCAGCCCTGCTCCCAGCAAAGGGCTTCACCTTTCCCCAGATCTTAACTTGGCTGTTTACATGGCTTCTTAATTTTTATCGTGTTTCCAGTTTCAAAAAAAAAAAAAAAGAAACAGTTTTGTTGAGATGTTCATTGGATTCCTGATGAATTCATAAGTAGGGAGTTCTGAAATATTCACAAAGGTGAATTTCTTACATAAGCCTTAAGTCGGTCTTTCTAGTTGTTCATTTCTGCTCTTGGGCACTTCTGGAGCATGCTAATGAGGGCAGAGTGATTTTGTTAATTTTGTTGCTATGTTTATTCTCAGGACTTTATATTTTGGGTTGCCTTTATAAACAGAGCCTTTTCTTCTAATTTATCTTTTAATTTATCATTATTTTTACATACGAAGCTTATAATGTAGCTATACTTTCTATATGTCTCACTATTTTACCGAATTTTCAGTTGCTTCTCAACTGAGTTTTCCAGAAATAGAGTTATTTCTTGTGTCTTCTCTGTTTCCTCTTTTAAAAATGTCCCTATTTTTATTTTTTCTCCTATGTAATTGCACTGGCCGATTCCTCCGTGAAGAGGTTAGACGGCATGGGAGACCACCCTTGCCTTTTTTCTGAATGTGTCAGGAGGACTCCACCGTCTCCTTCTAAGTCTGAGGCAGGTTTGGCCTGGCAGGTCCCTGGACATTTGCATTTGGAAGTTGCCGATGTGATGGCCTGCGAGCACACAGCATCTCCAAGAACGGAAGAGAGAGAGAGGGGTAGGGTCTGCTGGGTGCCAGGATGAGGGGCTTCCTGCCCTGGGAGATGAACAGCCACGGTGCCTGGGGAGCTTCTGTTCCTGCGGGGAGTGTGAGTAGTGGAGTGAGGAGCGGCCAGCTCTAGCTCAGGAGTGGTGTTCCGTGAACCGTTCTTAGTCAACTCACCTCCAACGAGCAACTCGTCACTGACAAAGGAGGCTCCTCTTAGGAAGGCTGAGGAAAGGGCAAGACCTACAGGCTGAGAGGACTTGTCTGGTCCTCTGCAGGAGAAGTCCAAGCTCTACCACACCCTCAAGGCCAGCCATCCAACTACCATGGCCTGGATGTCAAGGAGGTGCTTGGTACATTGGTGTCATCTAAGGTACTTTGTTCTTCAAAGACACAAAATACATGAAGCATTCTACTCAACTGCTGAAGTAGTTATGAATCTATACTACATATGAGCTATGCTCATTTCAAAAACCAAATTAACTGATTAATTCTCATAACTCTTTTTTTTTTTCTTTAAAGTAGGAGGTGACAGGAATAAAGCTCTTTGCCTGGTCTTGCTGTCAAAGACGACGGCACCCCTGGAAAGGTAACCAATGAGGAGGCTCACGCATATTTTCCTGTGTAAGTGCTTGTTTCATTTCAGTCACAAGATCTGCAGGAGAGGAGAGAGCGTCAGATGAGACGGCTTTGGAAAGGGTGCTGTGGCATCAATATAATGTATTATGCTCAACGCTTGAAATGGATCTGAAACATCTGTGTAAATTGTCCATCATAAATTATGTTAATATGTTGGTGAGTTTAAATATTTTAATGGTAGAGCAATAAACGGAGGCCACTAGTTCTGCCAAGTGAAGGCAAGCAGTGGCGAGTAGTGAGCATGGAGCAATATTGAAAACAGCAGATCGGCCAGGCTTATGTCCGCATGAGAAACAGAAGCCGTGCGTGACACAGCACCGGCCGCGTTGTCACAGGTGCATTTCATCTTGTGGAATTCACGGTTGATCATGAGGAGCCGTCTAGCTTTGCAACCTGGAGTTTTAAAGGGAAAACCGATAAGGCAGATTCTTCCAACTTTATCATTATGCTGCTGATTAAATTCTCTGCCCTGGAAGCCCAGAGCTGTTTTATATTTACGATATATTTCGGGGAGGGAAACTCCATGGGCTCAGGACTGGCAGGTCCATTTGTCAGTGTTGTACACTGTATGTGCTATCGATTCACTTATGGGCTCCTTCCTTTCCAGGATTGCAATAAATCAAGCTCAGTGCACACACACACACAGAGGGAAAACCATCACAGGGACTTTCTTGGGTTTACTGTGTCCAAGTGGTAATGACATCATGACCTGGTAACTGCAAATATTCCTTCCATCGTGGTCTCCAATAAAGAAACTTTTCAAAGGTTCAAAATTTTCCAGAATTTTGTCTCCTATAATCTGGTGTTGACAATGCACTAAAATTCCTTAATATTGCCTTCAGAAATAGGCATAGTGCCCGGGTCTCTCCAGATAGATCTTAGGTTATAAAGGATTTGTTAGGAAGGAAAATTCTTGGAGCTTTCAGTTCTTCTCCTTGAGGGTAACTCTGCTGACCTTGATTCTATGGCAGGGAAAGGTTTCCACAAAGCCACGTTGATCAGCACAAAATAAAGGTGGCACCAGAGAGAAGTGCCCTTTCAATCTAGGTATGAGGAGAATTCACAACCCGGATTTCTAAGTGTGGATGCTGCTGTTCTCTCTTGGCCTGGATCCTGGGAATATTGGGTCCCAAGTTATGTGCTTGCCAAGGCTTTTGCCACAGCCCCAGCAGCCTCAGCATTTCTCCTTGCGTTTGTATCTTTCAGAGTGTTACTAATTCACTTTTAGCTAGTAGGCAAATTGTGAAATCTGGGGTGCTAACAGTACAAAACCAATTTGCAGAATCTGGACATGCTGACTGACTCCAAGCAGGTAGTATCATTGCCACATGGAAGGAACAAGCTATTGGCACCTCACCCTCCACCTCAGCAGGCGGAAGACTCCGGCAATGTCTCCATCACGAATTTGTTCCATCACACATCGTTCAACTTTAGGATCTGGCAAACCCTGAAGCCCTTTGAGAAGCTGGGTGTTTTGTTGTTGTTTATAGTCTTTTGTTTCATTTTTATTTGTTTGTTTGGCACATCCGTGAGAAGGCAATCCTCTGAAGCCCCCGGATGCCGGATGTGGATTTAGATACACACAGGAAGGCTCTCCCTTTGAAAGTGCCCAGTCCCGTCTTCTATCGTTTTTCGTAGATGAGTGAATCTCCCATACATGATCTGGGCCATTAAGTCTGGGTTGACTTTCAGAGAAAATAATACTTCATTTCATCCAACAAATAAGTGACTAAAGATATATGAAGGGAGATGTCTGAGCTGAGGAGGACACCGGCTGACCCTCCACCCACTCTTCACCCAACCAGGCATCTCTCCCTGTTGCTCAGAAAAATAATCCCGGCAGCCGTGGTTTTTTCCCATCTTCCCACCCCCAGTTCAAACTCTCTTTTCCTTTTAAACACCCAAACCCTTAGTTATACCTGCAGACGTCACGACTACCCGATGGACAGCTAGATTCATGATTTCACTCACAGTCAATTCTGCGGATAACTACAACTACTGGAATATTAGAGGGACTTTTTAATTTTTTATTATTTATTTATTTTGAGATGGAGTCTTGCTCTGTCGCCCAGGCTGGAGTGCAATGGTGCGATCTTGGTTCATTGCAACCTTCACCTCCCGGGTTCAAGAGATTCTCCTGCCTCAGCCTCCCGAGTAGCTGGGATTAAAGGCATGTGCCACCACGCCTGACTAATTTTTGTATTTTTAATAGAGACAGGGTTTCACCATGTTGGCTTGGTCTCGAACTCCTGACCTCAGGTGATCCACCCGCCTTACCCTCCCAAAGTGCTGAGATTATAGGCATGAGCTACTGCACCCAACCTAGAGGGACATTCTTGAGCAAAGATATAATAAGAGGAATTGGGTGAGGCACGGTGGCTCACGCCTGTAATCCCAGCACTTTGGGAGGCTGAGGAGTGCGGGTCACCTCACGGTGAAACCCAGTCTCTACTTAAAATACAAAAAATTAGCCAAGTATGGGGGCGGGTGCCTGTAGTCCTAGCTGCTAGGGAGGCTGAGGCAAGAGAATCACTTGAACCTGGGAGGCAGAGGTTGCGGTGAGCCAAGATTGTACCACTGCACTCCAGACTGGGCAATAGAAAAAAAAAAGAGGAATTGCCTCTTGCCAGACTTACTTAATGTAGAACTCTAGGAGATGGTTATCAGTCTGGGATCTTTTTTCTTTTTTTTCTTTTCTTCTTTCCCTTTTTTTTTTTTTTTTTTTGGAACGCGAGTCTTTGCTCGTGGTTGGCCGGCGCTCGGGGAGTGGCAGTGGGCCGGATCTCCAGCTCACTGCAAGCTCCGCCTCCCGGGTCTCTTACCGCCACTTCTCCTGCCTCAGCCTCCCAAGTAGCTGGACTTACAGGCGCCCGCCACCTCCCTCGCCGGACCCAGTTCTCGCTACTTTTGTGTTTTTGTAGTAGAGACGGGGTTTGCCCGTGTCAGGTTAGGTTTGGTCTCGATCTCCTGACAGTCGCCGATACACCCGTTCGGCTCCCAAAGTGCTGGCGATCTAACAGGCTTGAGCCACCGCGCCCGGGCCCAGTCCTGGGATCTCTTTACATCTCTCCCATGTTTCCCCCTGCCACGCATCAGTCACTTAGCCTCCACACTAGTCTCTCAGCCTTTGGGTTCTTCTTAAAATGTTTCCAAGATCTCAGTAGAACTACAGTCCCATCATGATCTGGGACACTGTTAGAATTTAGCGACACACATGTCATGTTTCTTAAATAGAAGCTAAATGTTCCCAAACTAATCTATAGATGCTATTTAATTCTGTTTAACCGTGATTAGAAATTTTCTTGAGGACTTAATATAATCAATCAAAAAAAAAATCTCTTCAAAGATAAAATAAAAGAGGTGGGATTTCCCTCGATGGCGGAATGAAGAGGTCAGGAGTTCCCTCCCCTCTCCAAAAAAAAAAAAAAAAAAACCTAAACATTGACAAAGTGCTAAAAACCAAACAATTCAGACCTCTGGAAATTGACTAAGAGCAAACAAGCTGAGAAGTGTTTATTGAAGAGAAGCTGCCAGAACTGTGGACCAGAATAGAGAGGCATCTCATGGTTCTGTGCCCAGGACTGCTCCTGCCCCACCCTGCTCAGGCAAGAAGCTGTTTTACCAGTAAGGAGAAGCCAGCAGCTTTGACTCCAGAAGGGCTGCTTGGTGTAGGGCAGCGAGCGGCAGAGACCTGCTGCACAATACTGAAAGGAAAACTAGTGCACTCAGTAGGAGACAGACTTGGAAACCCACAGGTGAGTCCCCCTGAAGTAGCTGTTCTTGTTAAGGCAAGCAGCGAACTAGCTTCACATTTAACGGGGAATTCTGGAGATGAGAGACATATGCTAGAACATTTCAGAGACATAATACTTCATTTCATCCAACCAAGGCATCCTGGGAAACTAAGAGTGGGCACCAGGGAGGACCAAGAGTTCCCAGGGACAGTAGACTTGAAGCACCTGTCAAAGTTCTTGAGCTGGGAGCACGCTCGCCCACTCACGGGAAGATGGACCAGCAGGAGGTAAGAGGTAACAGATTTGAGACACCTGGCACAGCACCTGGCCTGCCACTCACTGACCGCTAAGTTATGAAAACACAGGGGACTGGGAGACCCTTAGGAAGGCAGGCCAAAAAGTAAAAAAAAAAAAAAAAAAAAAAAAAGCAACAAAATTAACAAAGACATTTGCAGAAAAAGACAAAACAACAACAACAACAACAACAACAACAGCAAAGACATTAGCAGAAGCATATCATGGGGGAGACAGATTTGACTGTAAAGTGCAGCCAAGTGTCTTACACACACATGCACACACACAAACATACACACACATGCACACCCCCCCAAAAAAAAAACTCCAGGGATAAAAACCAAACTCCAGGAAAAAAAACTAGAATCCAGAGTTGATACAATATATGATATAAAATGTCCAATTTTCAACAAAATCTTTAGAATCAAAATAAACAGGGACCCAATTAGCGAAACAATCTTGAAAAATAAAAAGTGCAAAATTGGAAGTATCACGTTTCCTGATTTCAAAACTTACTACAAAGCTGCAGTAATAAAAACAACAACAAAACCCCAGCATGACACTGGCATAAAGACAGACATACAGATGAATGGATAAACCACAAAGCCTGGAAATGAACCCTCGCATATATTGTCAAATGACCATTGACAGGTGTGCCAAACCTGTTCAGTGGGGAAAAGAGTGTATCGGAAAACTCGATTTTTACAAAAATGGAGCTTGACCCTTACCTTAAACCACTTACAAAAATCATCTCAACGGGATCAAAGACCTCAATGTGAAAACTAAAAATAAAACTCCTAGAAGAAAATATAGGGAATTTTTTTTTATGATACTGGACTTGGCAATGATATCTTTCTTTATTTTGATTTTAAGTTCTGGGGTACACGTGCAGGATGTGCAGGTTTGTTGTACAGGTAAATGTGTGCCATGGTGGTTTGCTGCACCTATCAACCCATCACCTAGGTATTAAGCCCGCATGCATTAGCTATTTTTCCTGATGCTCTCCTTCCCCCCACCTCATCCATGACAGTCCTGTGTGTTGTTCCCCTCCCTGTGTCCATGTGTTCTTATTGTTCAGCTCCCACTTATAAGTGAGAACATGCAGTGTTGGGTTTTCTGTTCCTGTGTTAGTTTGCTGAGGATAATGACTTCCAGCTCCATCCATGTCCCAGGAAAGGACATAATCTCATTTATTTTTATGACTGTCTAGTATTCCATTATGTATAGACACCACATTTTCCTTATCCCGTCTATCCTTGATGGGCATTCGGGTTGATTCCGTCTTTGCTATTATGAATAGTGCCTCAGTGAACATACATGTGCATGTATCTTTGTAACAGAATGATTTATATTCCTTTGGGTATACACCCAGTAATGGGATTTCTGGGTCAAATAGTATTTCTGGTTCTAGATCTTTGAGGAATCACCACACTGTCCTCCACAATGGTTGAACTAATTTACATTCCCACCAACAGTGTAAAAGCATTCCTATTTCTCTGCAACCTTGCCAGCATCTGTTGTTTCTTGACTTTTTAATAATTGCCATTCTGACTGGCGGGAGATGGTATCTCACTATGGTTTTTATTTGCATTGCTCTGGCAATGATTTCTTAAATATGATACCAAAACACAAACGAGGATAAATTTGACTTCGTCACATTTAAAACTTTTGTGCACCCAGGACACTTTCAAGAGATTGAAAATACAGCCTACAGAATGTTAGAAAACATTTGAAGCTCGTATATCAAATGAGGAATTAATATTCAGAATATAAAGAACTCCTACAACTCCACAACAACTTCAAAACAATCCAGTGTTTAAAATGGGCAGAGAACTTGAATAGACGTTTCTCAAAAACGGTACACAAATAGTCAACAAGCATATGAAAAGATGCCCAGCATCATAAACCATTAGAGAAATGCATCAAAACCACAGGGAGACACCGCTTTACGCCCGCCGCGGGGAGACACCGCTTTACGCCCGCGGCGGAGAGACACCGCTTTACACCCACCAGGTACGCCCGCCACAGGGAGATACCGCTTTACACCCACCAGGTACGCCCGCCACTGGGAGACACCGCTTTACACCCACCAGGTACGCCCGCCACAGGGAGATACCGCTTTACACCCACCAGGTACGCCCGCCACTGGGAGACACCGCTTTACACCCACCAGGTACGCCCGCCACAGGGAGATACCGCTTTACACCCACCAGGTACGCCCGCCACTGGGAGACACCGCTTTACACCCACCAGGTACGCCCGCCACAGGGAGATACCGCTTTACACCCACCAGGTACGCCCGCCACTGGGAGACACCGCTTTACACCCACCAGGTACGCCCGCCACAGGGAGATACCGCTTTACACCCACCAGGTACGCCCGCCACTGGGAGACACCGCTTTACACCCACCAGGTACGCCCGCCACAGGGAGATACCGCTTTACACCCACCAGGTACGCCCGCCACTGGGAGACACCGCTTTACACCCACCAGGTACGCCCGCCACAGGGAGATACCGCTTTACACCCACCAGGTACGCCCGCCACTGGGAGACACCGCTTTACACCCACCAGGTACGCCCGCCACAGGGAGATACCGCTTTACACCCACCAGGTACGCCCGCCACTGGGAGACACCGCTTTACACCCACCAGGTACGCCCGCCACAGGGAGATACCGCTTTACACCCACCAGGTACGCCCGCCACTGGGAGACACCGCTTTACACCCACCAGGTACGCCCGCCACAGGGAGATACCGCTTTACACCCACCAGGTACGCCCGCCACTGGGAGACACCGCTTTACACCCACCAGGTACGCCCGCCACAGGGAGATACCGCTTTACACCCACCAGGTACGCCCGCCACTGGGAGACACCGCTTTACACCCACCAGGTACGCCCGCCACAGGGAGATACCGCTTTACACCCACCAGGTACGCCCGCCACTGGGAGACACCGCTTTACACCCACCAGGTACGCCCGCCACAGGGAGATACCGCTTTACACCCACCAGGTACGCCCGCCACTGGGAGACACCGCTTTACACCCACCAGGTACGCCCGCCACAGGGAGATACCGCTTTACACCCACCAGGTACGCCCGCCACTGGGAGACACCGCTTTACACCCACCAGGTACGCCCGCCACAGGGAGATACCGCTTTACACCCACCAGGTACGCCCGCCACTGGGAGACACCGCTTTACACCCACCAGGTACGCCCGCCACAGGGAGATACCGCTTTACACCCACCAGGTACGCCCGCCACTGGGAGACACCGCTTTACACCCACCAGGTACGCCCGCCACAGGGAGACACCGCTTTACACCCACCAGGTACGCCCGCCACAGGGAGATACCGCTTTACACCCACCAGGTATGCCCGCCACTGGGAGATACCGCTTTACACCCACCAGAATGGCAATTATCAATAAAACAGAAAATAACTAGTGTTGGCAAGAATGCAGAGAAGTTGAAACCCTGATTTATTGCCGGTGGGAATGTAAAATGGTGTGGTTGCTGTGGAAAGCAGTTTGACAGTTCTCCAAAACTCTAAACATAAAATTACCACATGATCCAGCAGTTCTACTCCTATGTACATGCCCTGTTTGAAAACAGGGACTCAAACAGATATTTGTATACCATTGCTCATAGCGGCATTATTTGCAATCGTGGCAAGGTAGAAACAACCCAGATTTCCATACATACAGTGGAATATTATGCAGACTCAAAAAGAAATGCAGTTCCGATACATGCTATAATATGGATGAACCTTGAAAATATGTGAAATATGCCAAACGCAAAAGGATAAATATTGTATGCGGTACCTAGAATAATCCGACCTTATGTGAGGTACCTAGAACAATCTAATTCATAGAGACAGAGGATAGAATGGTGGGTACCGGGGTGGTGAGAGTTGAGGGGAGTGGGGAGTGGTTGTATAATTAGGGAGCAGAGTTCCTGTTTGGGTTGATTTTAAAAAGTGCTGGAGATGGGTAGTGGTGCTGCCTGCATAACAGTGTGAGTGTAGTTAATGTCATCAAATTTTGCGCTAAAATAATTAGAATAGTACATTTTATGTTGTATATTTTTGGCACACACACAAAGACATTCACACAGGCAAGTGTGCAGCTCTAGAAAAAAAGAGGCAGTTAAAAGAAACTAGAAGACAATGACTTCAGAGCAACTATTCTAAATATGTTCCAAAAATTCAGAGAAAATAAGTTTAAATAATAAAAAGAGAGTATGATGAGGATGCAGCCCGTAGAAAAGCTAGAATTGAAAACTGTAACATCTGAAATGAACAATTCACTAAATTTATTCAACAACAGATTTGAGATGGTGAATACTGAGTTAGCAAACTTCAAGACAGATCCAGTACAAAACACAGGGAGAAAAAAAGCTTAATAAGGAATAAAGTCATGTTACTTTTCATCAGCCGTGATAGAAAACTAATAACAATATTAGCCTTTTGTTGTCACACAATGCATACATTATTTTTCCTAAATTTATCGTTTGTCATTCAAATTTGTTTACAGTGGCTTGTCATTCACACTTCCTGAGTAAGAAAAAAATTTGGCAGGTTATTCAGGTTATTTTTAATGGATTCTGAATAGTACTTAATGAAAATTTGCAATCACAGGCCAATAGTTCCATATTATTTTTGTTTGTAATCTGTTTTTTTTAAAACCTTGAATGCACTTCAAAATAAAATTAGATTTAATATGTGATTGGGATCTAACTCTCTCCATGTCCTTCTCCAAACTGGCCTGATGAAATTATGTGCAAGACCTTTTCAAACACTTAACCCAAGTATGCACATAGGAGTGCACGTGGAAAATTGTAGCATTCCAACTACCACAATGTAGTCTTTTAAAAAACTAGCAACGTAACTCTAATATTCAGCCTAAGGGGAAATACTATGAATTGTAAAAAAAAAAACAAGTATATACCTCCTACACAAAAAGCATGTGTTCTAAAGTTGTTGCTTTCAGCCACTAGTAAGCGACCATAGCTAAGAGAAAGTTGAGTAACCTGGGATGTATTCTAAAACTACAATCCTAGAACCCGTCCCTTTTGATATAAATGATAGTTATCCATTCACTCAGTTATTCAAAAAATATGTATTAAATACCTACTACATGCCAAGAACTTCTCTAGGCAATGGTAATAACAGCAGGAAATGAAAAAAGTAACTTGTTCTTTTTTTTTTTTTTTTTTTTTTTTTTTTTTTTTTTTAGATGGAGTCTTGCTCTGTCACCCAGGCTGGACAGGCTGGAGTGCAATGGCATGATCTTGACTCACTGCAAACTGCCTCCCGGGTTCAAGTGATTCTCCTGCCTCAGCCTCCCGAGTAGCTGGGATTACAGGTGCCTGCCACCACGCCCGGCTATTTTTGGTATTTTTAGTAGAGATAGGGTTTCTCCATGTTGGCCAGGCTGGTCTTGAACTCCTGACCTCAGGTGATCCTCCTGCCTTGGCCTCCCAAAGTGCTGGGATTACAGGCATGAGCCATCATGTCCTGCCTGTTACTTTTTTGATTAATACTAATAAATCTCTTGTTGTGTACCTTTTATTTTTTTAGAACATAAAGTAAGTGAAAAAGAAAGTTGTCAGTTATTGTCATCAAATTTCCTATTACCATATGTACTATGTTTTGGTGACTTTCACCCTAGGATTCATGGAGGTAAAATTCTGCCTGCTGAACTTTTTTGCTGTAAATTTACTTATGTAATCCCACCATAGCTAAATAGATGTTCAGTGTGAGATAGCCCTATGTGAGATAGCCCTAGAATAAAACACAGCCCTCTCTGGCAAATATATTAATAGAAGGCAAAAAAGCTATCAAAATGTAGAAAGGTGTTCAAACAATTAAGTTAAATTTGTTTACAACCTTATTCATGATTGCCCCTTATATCCTAACACCATGTGTCAGATAATAGACTTAAAAGACTTTTGTGTACCCCCAGGGATGAAAATTTTGGATGGAAAGTGATTAATCCTTCTTCTGAAGGAAAAAAATCTCCACCTGGAAGCACAATATTAAAGAACAGAAGAGTGCTATGTTTGCACCATCACTACTTAAAGCAGAGCTCTACACGGTGCTGCATTTTTCTCCATTTGCATTGGGTGAGTGGATCTTTATAAATTCTTTATAGATTCTGATCAACCAGACATCACACATTTCTAGAAAGTTGTCACAGCTTAAACGATCTATACAGGAGGTAGGTCCAGAAACACATCAAGGCAATGTGCCATCCCAACTGTGATCAAAGGTTAATTCCATGGCTATGAGCATAAACAGACCTGGATTTGGGGTCTGTTTTAACAAATAGGTAGGATTGTGACTTTGAGAAAGGATCTGTTTCTGTCTGATCCCTTTTCATTCATTTCACTTCCCAAACTTGTGGTGGGGCTTAAAGGCAATCCCTACACCCATGGGCTAATATAAAATTAAGTCCAGAGAAAACAGCTAGCTTCAATTTGGGGATACTGCTACACACTTTTAGCAGTTAGGGGCTTCCTAGACATTCGGAGTGGGTATCGTTCAAGAAAAAATTTATAGAGGAGAAAATAGTTTCAGACCATAAATTTATAGGACCTGTTTTACGAGGAGAAAAATCAGAGTGTGGCTTAATGTTATTTAGGAAATAGCAGGTTGGTATAATATCACTGGCAGCGTTGTTGCTTATGAAAGTCACGATTCGTAAAACAATATCATCGTGAAGCAAACAAAGGGACTTGGTAGGAACATTAAACTAAACTAAACACCAAAAACATACGGAATAAAAAACCCCAAGCTGCGTCCTAACCCATGGAAAATCGTTAAAACAATTTAAGTAAAATTATCAATCAAAACTTTGTTTTATAAAATGAAAGCATAGTTGTTTCATTTAGTTTTTCTTCGGTTGGTGTATATTTCACTATTTCTTCATGTTTCATTACTATACATTTTGAGTTGCAAGATTAAATACAGGATTGTTTTATATATTTTAAGTCAAAGATCAATTGTGATTTCAGAACCAGGACATAAAGTCATAGTTTGGAATAACTTATTCTTAAATCCATTATCCATTTAGCCATGCAACAAATATTTATGGGCTTACTCTATGGCAGTCCTTACTTTAATTGCCAGGGATCCAGTAATGAATTAAATAGACAAAGTCTCTGCATTCAGTGCGAGAGGAGAGAAGCAATGAGCAAACATATCCTAAATGACCCATAGGATAATAAGAGCTCTAAGGAAAATAAACCAGTTCAGAAGTACAGCTTCAGGGAAAGGGAACATCTCTTCACTATAATTGTTAAAAATAATCTGATGGTAAAACTTAACTATTTTGCAGAACGTACTGTGTTTTCTTTCTTGAATCTTAGCTATGACAATTAGAATATATGAGTTATTTAGGATTAGAATCAGCTGTTGTATTAGTCCTTTTTCACACTGCTGTAAACAAATACCCAAGACTGGGTAATTTATAAGTGAAGGAGGTTTAATTGACTCACACTTCCCCAGGGCTGGGGAGGCCTCAGGAAACTTACAACCATGGTGGAAGGGGAAGCAGGCACCTTCTTCTTTTTTTTTTTTTTTGAGATGGAGTCTCACTCTGTCACCAGGGCTGGAGTGCAGTGGCGAACTCTCGGCTCACTGCAACCTCCGCCTCCCTGGTTCAAGCGATTCTCCCGCCTCAGCCTCCCAAGTAGCTGGGATTACAGGCGCCCACCACTATGCTTGGCTAATTTTTTTGTATTTTCAGTAGAGACGAGGTTTCACCATGTTGGCCAGGCTGGTTTCGAACTCCTGACCTTGTGATTCGCCCCAGGCACCTTCTTTACAAGGAAGCAGGAGAGAGAAGTGAGAGTGCAGGATAAGCTGCCACTTATAAAACCATCAGATCTCCTGAGAACTCACTCACTATCACGTAAACAGCATGGGGGAACCACCACCAGGATCCAATCACTTTCCTCCCTCCACATGTGGGGATTACAATTGGAAATGAGATTTGAGATGGGGGGACATAGAACCAAATCCTATCAGCTTTGAGGGTCAGAATGACAGAAAACACATGACAGTGGCCTGCATAAGACTATAGCTTCTTTCTTTCTGCGCCAAGTCTGGATAGGTGTGATTCTCGGTTGTGTCGGGAACCGGGATCCTTGCACCTTGCTCTTCCATCCTGAGAGCTTTGACTTCCTGGTCCAAAATGGTGACATCCACGTTCCAGGCAGCACAGCAGTGGGTGGGCCATGGAGGAAGACAGCAGAGGGGCCTTTCAGAAAAGTTGCCCAGCACCTGCCCCAAGACACTTGCTGGGACCTTCATAGCTAGAACAAGACACAGGAGCACGCTTAGGGCACCGAAACCTCAATGTTTCCATGTTTCTGTGGTATTTCAGAACAAGACACAGGAGCAGACTCAGCGCACTGGAACCTCGACATTTCCGGGAAATTTCAGAACAGGGCACCGGGGGGTGCTCAGCACTCTAGGAACCTCGGTCTTTCCGAGCGTATATCAGAACAGGGTAAGGGGCATTCTCAGCACTCTAGGAACCTCGGTCTTTCCGAGCGTATATCAGAACAGGGTAAGGGGCATTCTCAGCACTCTGGGAACCTTGGCGTTTCCAGGCATATTTCAGGTGTTTGTGCTTTCCCCAAAATTAAAGTCTCTAAAGCCACAGATGTAGGGGGAAATCGATA
This sequence comes from Rhinopithecus bieti, assembly GCF_001698545.2. Lineage (NCBI taxonomy): Eukaryota > Metazoa > Chordata > Mammalia > Primates > Cercopithecidae > Rhinopithecus > Rhinopithecus bieti. Next base: position 1,339,782 of record NW_016808928.1, on the reverse strand, counting down.
AAAGGGCACAGCTGACAATTTAACAATACGCACACAGTGGCCTTAAAATCATATGATTTCTTTCCTCAAGTAACAACTAACTGCCTTTGCTTAGTTTTTCAAGAAAAATAATAGACCATCAGAAACCACATGAGTGGCAAATAGTCAAAATCTATGAGCAGAATTTAGCTCTTAGTGCTCTTGAATGATGAGCATTCTTAGGAAGAAAATCGTGCTTGAGAAATACTATTCATGTAGAGACATAATTGTATCTAAAGGAACAATTAATAAGAAAACAACCCCAGGAACTACTTGAAATAATAATTAGCATGGTATTTTATTTGAGTGGAGTAGAGATTCTTTACCAGTTCTTCTAACTTTGATTTTCTAACTCTGTGCACCGAATCTCTGAAGTCACAGAATGCCCTTTGGACAGCAGTGCTCTTCAAAATGATGGGAAATGTCTGGGATGTCCTTGAAGTGCCTGTGTAGGCTGAGAAACAGCCCCTTCTATGCAAACTTGCGGTGTCAGTATTAAGAAGGTTAGATGCGTGCAAAGCAAGTAGAAGACATGTGTAGAAAATACCAAGTTGCAAAGGATGTAGTGTGGGTGTCAATGCCTGAGAAGCAGAAAAGCTCAGCCTGGGGTGTTCAGGGGAGGCTTGGTAGAAGTACCTGCACCTGAAGTCAGCCTTGAAAGAGCCGGCACTGTTGTTAAACCAGGAAGGATGAAGGCAGAGCATCTGTGATCTGATGTGCACAGGCACAGTGAACAGATGAGCAAGTGATGTGGACCAATGCCACCAACTGCTGTGCAGTGACACGCTGAGGCCAAGCACTGGAGATGCAAGATAAACTAGAGAGAATGTGTTCTTACCCTCCCAGACTTTCAGTTTCAGAGAAATGCCTATGGGGAGGAGGACAGGGCATTGGTAGTTTTTGAGCACCTGTAGGGGGTTTCAGTGAGATGCCTATGGGGAGGAGGATGGGGCATTGGTACCTTTTGAGCACCTGTAGGGGCTGGAGGAAGGGAACATGTTCTCTCTTTGCTCCAATATTTTTTGTTTTACACTGAAAACATGGGTGCCTTCAAACGATCAAGTAGAGCAAAGGTATTCCATAGGAAACCTATGTCTTCTCACAGTGAATACTCTTGTTTCCAGTGTTGACCATTGCTGACTATTTCTCCCGAGTCCTTCCTGAAATACCTCTTGCATTTCCCAGTGTGAAAGTGTGAAAGTATCCTTAGGGGTGTGCATCTATCTGTAAAAAACTGATTTTGCATGGTAGGGTGACTCAGGGTTGCAAACAGAATTCATTTTATCCCTTCTTAAGAGTGGTCCCCTTTAATCTGGTGTTACAGCTTGTCCACCTGATATGGTTTGGCTGTGTTCCCACCCAAATCTCATCTTGCATTGTAGTTCCCATAATTCCCACGTGTTGTGGGAGGGACCTGGTGGGAGGTAACTGAATCATGGGGGTGGATCTTTCCCATGCTATTCTCGTGATGGTGAATAAGTCTCACAAAATCTGATGGTTTTATAAATGGGAGTTCCCTGCACACACTTCCTCTTGCCTGCTGCCATGTAAGACATGTTTTCTCCTCCTCTGCCTTCTGCCATGATGGTGAGACCCCCCCAGCCATGTGGAACTGTGAGTTCATTAAACCTCTTTCCTTTGTAAATCACCCAGTCTTGGGAATGTCTTTATTAGCAGCATGAGAAAGGAGTAACACACCTCCCTCAAATCCATATACTGAAGTCCTAACCCCAGTACCTCCTAGTGTGATTTTATTTGGAGATAGGGTCATGGCAGATGGTAATAGTTAAGATGAAGTTATAGATTGACCCTTAATCCAAGTTGAATAGTGTCTTTGTGAAAAGGGGGCATTTGGGCACACACACACTGGGAGAATACCAGGTGAAGACGAGAGAAAAGATGAGTGATGCTTCTATAAGCCAAGGAAGGTTAGAGTTGCCAGCAAGCCACCAGAGTCTAGGAGAGAGGACTGAAACAGGTTCTCCCTTATAGTTCCTGGAAGGAACCAACCCTGCTGGCACCTTGGTCTCAGACTTCCAGCCTCCAGAACTGTGGGGCAATAGGTTTCTGTTGTTCAAGCTGCCTGCTTTGTGGTATTTTGTGAAGGCATCCCTAGAAAATAGATACATTCAGCTTTGTAAAACTTGCCCATCATTTAGATGAAATCCTGGGGAGGTGCTATGGTTTTCCATTCCATTTGGGGAAATAAAAATCTATTTCAGGCACTCATAGATGTTCATGCGAAGTTCAGTGCATTCTAGCATCAAAATTGCAGATTTTCACTCCATTTCAGCAGCCCTCATTCATCTCTCCACTGTGGGAAGCAGATGTGGCTGTAATCTGGTGCGGGGATTCCATCGGCAGAGACGACAGTTATGCACTTTTTATTTCCAGGATCCTTTCCTGAATTCCTCCCAGATTGTTCCACCAGGACCTCCAGCTGCAGGAACCTGGTGCTGGACATCCTGTTCTGACGCAATGCCCTTCCTCAGTCTTACATCCACACCAAGCCATGCAGCTCTTCCTGCTGAGGTTGTTTTGCCCCAGGAAGTCCTCCTGGGTGGGTCCTTGTCAAATAATCCCAAGCTGTGCTCAGAAGCAGGGTCCCTTTGGGCTGCATGGGAGTGTGCACCTTTGCCCAATAGCTGACTTAGAGCAGGGCAAGCAATCTCATTTCCCTCCCTTCCCTCTTAGGCCAGTGCAGCCAGACAGACGGTCTCTCTGGCATCAAGACCTTTCCAGAGAGCCAGAAGGTACCAGTCTGCACATCCCAAATACCAAGGAATATCGTGTTTCCAGGAGTCTGCTCCCACTTGTACGAGTTTGAGGAGAAGCACCCTTGATCCTTAGCCACAGGGCAAGAGAAATGCGCAGCAACCAATTGAAAGGTTGCTCACTCCGAGGTCTCTGCAACTCATATGAATTTTTAACTTTCTCTTATATACTTTTAGGTAGATGATTGTGATTGGTGAATTTTACGAGTTAAGTTGACTGTGCTGAGGGAGGCTGAAGTAGTTGGTTAAATGCCATTCTGGGTGTGCCTGTGAGGGTGTTTCCACTAGAGATTAGCGTTGGTATGGGCAGAGTGAGTTAAGCAAATGGCGCTCCCCAGTGTAGGTGGGTCTCATCCAACCCTGGGAGAGCCTGCAGAGAGTGGAAAGCAGAGGAAGGCTGGATTTTCTCGCTGCTTAACTGCTCCTGCTGAGAGGCCGCTCCTCTCCTGCCTCAAACTAGGGCTTACACCATCAATGCCCCTGGTTCTCAGGCCTTTGGACTCACACTGAATGACACCTGCAGCTTCCCCAGGTTTATATCTTGCAAATGGCACGTTATGTAACTTAGACTCTGTGATCCTGTGAGCCAATTCCTCATCATGAATCTCTTTTTATTTATCCCACTGGCTCTGTTCCTCTGGAGAATTCTGGTTAAAATAACCACAATGATGAAATGGAAGCTGAAAGACTGGTTTTACTGCTGCATAATGTATCCTCCTGAGATTTGGTTTGTCCGTCAAATAGAAATCACACAAAGCATCATATTTTTACATAAATTTCATATGTGGGCCGGGCACGGGGGCTCACACCTGTAATCTCAACACTTTAGGAGGCCGAGGTGGGTGGATCACTTGAGGTCAGGAGTTCAGGACCAGCCTGACCAACATGATGAAAACCCGTCTCTACTAAAAATACAAAAATTAGCTGAGCATGGTGGTGTGCACCTGTAATCCCAGCTACTCGGGAGTCTGAGGCAGGAGAATCACTTGAACCCAGGAGGTGGAGGTTGCAGTGAGCTGAGATTGTGCCACTGTACTTCAACCTGGTCAACAGAGTGAGACCCTGTGTAAAAAAAAAAAAAAAAGAAAAAAGAAAAGAAAAAATTAATATGCATTATACTTAAGATAAAGTGTCCTATTATATGTACATATATAATATGGGTATAGTACAGACATAGTTTTGTACCCTGCTTTGTTTTAGTTTACAGTAATTTGTACTAAAAAACCTACAAATATCTACTCATTCTTCTTCATGGCTTCATAATAATCCATTTTATAAGCTCACAGTAATTTACTTCACTGGTCACCTGTTGGTGGATATTTACTTTGTTTCTACTATTTTGTTAGAATAAATTGGAAGCGCTTTTTCTCATACAGATATCTTCACTCACATGTGTCTCTATCTCTGTAGGTGGTTGTGGCAGACATAGCAAGATGTCTGCAAAGCTCCATTCTGCCATCTTTGGTCGAATGACATTTCTCAGTGTCCTCTGCAATTAGTTGTGATCTGATGGCTGATTGCAAGGGAGACTGAGAAATATCATGTGACCAAAAATGGTAGAATCTCCAAAATAGGTTATCTACCAAAGGTGGTAGAATCTCCAAAGGGTTGTGTGTGTGTGGGAAGGTGATTTTTCTGCTTCCTGTTCTGCTCCTTAAAATCCTCCCCTGCATACAACTCTATTCTCTTTCTGCTATGCAGATATTTTCAAAAAATGTTCTGAAGGTGCCTAAGCTGCTATTATCCTGGGGATCTGAATGTCCTGAAAGAAATTCCGCACGCCAAGCTGAACACTCTTCCTAAACTCCTGGGTGATTAAGAAATAGACTTCCTTCTTCCTGAGCAATAGTCTTTGAATCTATTTGTTATTCCAAGTCGGTCTAACCTAACACACAGCTATTTTAAAAAACAAATTTGTCAAATTATCCCCCAAAAAAATTGTACCGGTTTATATGTTCCAAATAGTGTTTGTGAATTCTGTGTAGTCACTTTTAATCCTCATGATAGCCATGAATGGAATGCATAGTTATTTCCAATTTTAACAGGAGAGTATTTATGGTTAATGTGCAATTTCTCCTAAATTATTAAGCTACTCTTTGTGGCACAAAGAGGATTTAAGTCCAAAATTTTATTACTACAAACACCATTTCTATCCGAAAGATAGGATGCCTTTTAGAGAATAATGGGGAAACAGGAAACAGTAAGGAGATGAAGGTGTAGAGGACATGGGACAAGGATGAGGAACATGGAGCTGATTCACTGAGTGATACGGGGTGTGTGTGTGCACATGTGAGCCTGTGCATGCCTGCAAGAGCCCCTGGTTTCATTTCTATTCAGAGTTATCCAATCTCTTATGTGTAATAAGCTAATCTTGGAATACAACAATACCTTATTGTTGGTCCTGCTGACTCTTAATCTTCCCAACTCCAATACACACCGTATAACATAATCCATCTTTTCACGTCTCTTATATGCTGAGAAATTACTGAGAACTTACAATAATAATAATAATGATAATAACTATAAAATATTGAGTGACTGTGGAACTTCATAGAAAGTTTATAAATCATCATCTGATGAGTGGAGACTTTTGACTTTTTGTCCGAAAGCCGGTAAACAAAGAATGACTTCATAAATGTCTGATTTTATGGAGGAATACGTTGTGTGGCAATAAGTAACAAGGTGAACAACAGGAATTAACTTATAGTACAAAGGAATTAAGGAATTAAAATCTTTAAGACAACAAAATGCATACTCTACTACAATTTTGCAAATTAAATTTTGGAAAAAGTCCCAGATTCAGGAAAATCAGAGCTGAAGTCTGACCTCAGCAGCAGTTCCTCTTATATTGATTAATGGGCCCTGATTAGGATGGAAAATTTTCCCCAGACACAAAATGGGGAAGAAGATATTGGATAAGTTTTAATAGAGGCACATTCAAATTAAGAAGGACTTCTTTATTCTAAGATTGTGTTCTCACTACACTTATCTTTTTAGTGATAAAATAAATGGTTGTCTTTCTTTGACATTTGGTTATTTACGATTCAATGAACTTGTCAATATTAAAAAGTGGCAACTCTGCACCAATTCAGAAATAATTTTGAAAATTGTGTTGTTCTGTGAAGACTACAAGTTTGGGGAACACTTTTTTGCTTTTGATGTTATTTTATATGGACAAGAGCAGAATCTGGGAAAGGTTCACCCAGGCATTTTTCTAGGAAGGATGAGGATTTTTCTAAAGAAGGGGACGAGGAGTGAATTTTCTTGGTGTGTCTTTCGCATCAGCGACTCTCTACTCAGATCTTCATATAGAATTTATCATTCCACAGGTGACTCGTGACCAAGATGCAACCAGGAGATTCCTGGATGATGAGGTTGAGTTGGGTCAGTCAAATTCTTTTTCTCACCGGTGCAAGGTTCTAAATCAAAGTGTTGCATGTGGCAGGACATCTCAACATTTTGAATAGCAAACCAAGCAATCGAAAACTCGGATCTACATTTTCAAAACAGCTTTAGCATAAAATCTGTGTCATCAATGGATTTGTGAGAGATTTTTGTTTTGGTTTGGTTTTTTACCTATAATAAAATAAAAACTTCAGCCAAATTAAATGTCAAGGAGTTGAATTGAGCAACGAACGATTCGCCAATAGGACGGCTCCCAGAATCACAGCAGATTCGGGGAGACTCCAGCACAGCCACGTGGTGAAAGGAGATTTATAGACAAAAACAGAGAAATGAAGTACAGAAATTAGAAGTGAGGTACAGAACAGCTAGATTGGTTACAGTTTGGCATTTGCCTTACTTGAACACAGTTTGAACACTCAGCAGTGTATGAGTGATTGAATTGTGGCTGCTGGGACTGGCCAAGACTTAGCGATTGTTACAGGGACATGCTACTAAGTGAGATTTTCAATCTTGTCTACCCATTAAGCTAGGTTGCAGGTCGTCCACAAGGACTCAAATATAGAAGCACAGAGTCCTTCTCAGGTCATATTTAGTTCCTTTAACACTTAGATAGGATGGACTAAAGGGTTTGTGGTGTGTGTGGTGTCTGTGGTGTGTGTGTGTGCGTGTGTGTGTGATAAACAACTTTGTGTAGCACATATTGGCTTTTAAAAAATTACTTTAAAGACTTCCACTCTTTTCTGACAAAGTGATCTGTCTTAAAGCTCTTCCTGAAGAGTTTAACGCATCTGGTGCCACCACACACCAGGTGGGATGGGGATTATTTTCCACAGTTATTTATGTAAAGAAGATCTTAGGGTGGTAGGTGGTTTATACAAGATTTGAATATGGACAGTTTTCTTTTATTATTTAAAAAAGAAAACATACACAAAGGATCTGTGCAATTGAGGAGTTATCAGATAGGTCATTTTATGTCGGGACTATGAGTCTCTGTGAGGCGCTAAGTGAATATCAACCAAGTGGAACCTTCCAGAGTCAGGTGTTTCAGAGAAAAAAACTTGATCCTGTACAATTTTAGAATATCAGTGCTGTTTTTATTTCAATCAGTTAAGAGCAGCCAAGAAATGACTCAAACTCTCTCCCATACAGGAGAGAATATCTTTTTTTTCTTTTTCAGAAATAGTCAATGGCATTTTAAAGAAAGACGAAGGCATCAAGGCAGAGGTCAATGAGTTTACAAAAAATTAATAATAATTCCTTCAATTTAACAGCCTCTTCTTCCACATTTCTAATTTTCTGAAATGTGATTTGAACCATTCCAATGGGAAAAAATATTGTAAATGTTTATACAAAATGTTTGTATCACCCCATTCTTTTAGCTTTCATTAGGGGCATTTTAAAATATTAAACCTGCTTCAACATAGCATTTCTATCTTTGGATCATTTTGTACAAGAAAAGTTAAGAATCCTTCCTTCTCTCCCTGCAAAAATATCTCACTAAGCTCACCCAAGAAGGGCCATCCCATAATAAAGCTTGTTTGAATCACTTTCCCTGAAGGGACATTTACAACCGTTTATAACATGATCTCCAGGAACTGCGCAGGAGGAAGCTGCCGCCACCTGGAGCTGGACCAGATGCTGTTCGCTGTCTACCTACTGCTGACGTCCTCCTTCCCACCTGGATGCTACCTGAACAGTCAGAACATTAAACTTCACTGAACGACAGAGGTGCCGAAATGGCACCTCCACCACCTGTCCGAAGATCTAAGACAACACCAGCTGTCTGAGAGTGGCTTGAACATTATAAAATCAGCGTTTCACTTACAAACATAGCTGTAAATTCACAGGGAGTAATATAAGTGCTGGATCTCATTCTCATGGGAAAATTCTACAGAAAAATTGCAGTCAAATTAGCCGGTTGTGGTGGTTGCTGAAGAAGACACACCAAGTCAGATGCTCCTGACCATGCAGGACGATACCCTCCAACTGAGCGTGGAAGCCCGACTGCAATAGGAGGGTCTTCATCATCCGCACTGGTTAGCACTTGCCACTTCTTGCTGCCATTGCCTCTCATACAAGAAATCCAAGCCAGCGCAGATCAAAAATAATAATAATAATGATAATACATAAAAAAGTAAAAAGGTTTACCTAATTTTATTCAGGAGCTTTATTAAAGAAATTTTGCTATTTAATTAAATTATCTGATTTTAAAAGAAAGCTTTATTAAGGTATAACTTACATTCTATTAGATTATCCTGAATGTACAGTTCAATGAGATTTAGCAGATTTCCAGTTGTGAAACCCTATCGCCACCAAGTTCAGAAGATGTCCATCAGTCAAAAAGAGTAGGAAGCATATAGAAATCTCATACAAATGGGAATATATAATATGGAGTCTTACGTGCTTGGTTTTCATTTAGCATATTGTCTTCAGGTTGTCTCCTATAGCCACATGCTATTCGTAGTTTCTTCCTTTGTATTACTGAGTGGGTATGTGGTTGTGTGGGGATAACACATTCTGAGTGGGTGTGTGGTTGTGTGGGGATAACACATTCTGAGTGGGTATGTGGTTGTGTGGGGATAACACATTTCCTTTATCCATTCACCAGTCAGCACTTGCATTGCTTCCAGTTTCGGGCCATCACAGAACATACCCTGAACACTCACATACAGGTCTTTGTGTTAACATAACATTTACTTTTCTCCTGGATGTGAAATGACTGGTGAGGATATATTTAACTCATTTAGAAACTGTCAAAGTGTTTTTCAAAGTAGCTGCAACATTTTTTAAATTCTCACCAGAAATATTTGAAAATTCCAGTTTCTCCACAGTATTCCAACACTTGGGAGGCTGAGTCAGTTCATCTGAATTTTAACTTGACCTCTAAGTAAAAAATATGCATTTTGTGATTATTCCAGTTGCTTAAGGAGCAAGGAGGGTGGGGAAGATTTTTACTAAAAGTTAAATTTTGAGGTGTTTTAAGTGGATTTGGTAGTAGAAAAAGATGATCATTTAGTTCTTTTAATTGAATTTTCCAAGTTTTCTCATTTTCATCTTAAGACATTACAGAAAACTTGGAGAAACATGAAATAAAGAAGGAAATAAAACCCATCCATAATCTGCTACCCCTGAATAGATCCAGCAAGCTTCTTGTCCCTGCTTTCTCTTGGTCTGTGTCCAGGGTCATGCAATGATTTTCCAGTCATGACTGTGAAATAAATCAATTCTAAATTTTACAGTACCTCTTACGTGTGTTCCATTGCTACATGATCTCCATATTCAATGTGTAATGAATGCCTGGTGTTTCTTTCTCTCATTTTACTTCAAATGATATGACTTTTTCTACTCTTACAATATTTACTTCATTAATGTTTACTATTTAGTAATATATCGATATATCTATATCTGTCAGTATCGATCCATCTGTCTACATAGCATGGAGACTTGTGTTCTATTTTCTTCCTTCAGATTTGTTATGTAGAATTGGCTTTCATCAATAGCACTGACAGGTCAATGATATGAACACTTTATGATTATCAGTACATGTTTCCAAACTGCGTTTGAAATTGCATACGTGGAGAGACAGTGTCAGTTTTACTTTGGCCTCATAGGTTTGGGAAGCAGCATGACTGTTTTTGCCAATTTGATTGGTTTTCAGGATCATGTCAGTGTATTAACTCACAATTCCTCTACTACCCATGCTGTCTCTGTCACACCCCGTTGAGTGTAACAAACTCCTTCTCTTCACTTCCTTAGTACTTAATGCAAATGTATTACATGAATAGTGTATGATCTTCTTATATAATTAATCATAATTTTAGAGAAAAGTCAAGTTAAATATTCTTTGGATGCAACTAATGTCTAAAAGCATAACAGGTATTTGGTTTCCATTTTAGAAAAATGTTCAATATACATTTATATAAAATTGATACAAAGCTCTCAGGTGTGAATCTTCTTTTTTAAAATTTTATTTTAGATTTTCCACTAGATTCTATGGTTCAAATTTAGTAGTGAGAGAAAGATAATTCATTTTCCCACCTGTAACTCAAAACAAATGCATAGGCATCTATGGTAACTTTCTGAAGCTGACGTCCTGACAACTGTTAACAACATATGTTTGATTTTTCCATAACCTGTTAAATTGCTCTCTGAGTAATGAAAGCCATGTGCCAGTACATTCAGATGTTCCAAAGGTGTACACTATTAGAAGGTTTCTACTCTTCTTATTGCAAAACATCTGTTCTGGTCTTTAAAACACACATACGTGCATGCATGTGTGCATGTGCATGTGTGCGTGCGCGCGCACACACACACACACACACATTTCTCCAGAGCAATGAGAAAAGAAAAAGGTGACTTCCAGTGTAAGTCATTTTTTTTTCTTTCAAATAAAAGCTTATTTATATGTATTTCTGTCTGGCAGAACAGAATTATGTGAGTACCTCCCTACCCATGAAGTAACTTAGCTGACCTTGTTAAGCACATGTATTTATAAACCTATTTCTTTCTATATGTTCTTTTGTTTCAGAGTCCCAAATTAACAACCAAAAAAGAGAGAGCTTAATGTTTTAGTTTTGGCCTAGTGATCTGGGGTCCTGAGTTTTTATTTTCCTTTCACACATGGGAGGTGATGTTCTAAAACAATTCACCTCTCTTACTTTTTTACCATCAAAATACGAATTGTCATCAGATAATTTCTGACCTACCCCCAAGGGATGAATCAAAATGATACTGAAAATCCATATTCTCTGTTTTTCAATTTTTGTTGCCTCTTCAGGTGGCTTACAGTCTGCTTCTAGCCAGTGAGATGGAGATGAAAGATATGCAGAGGGTGGTAGGGAGATGAGGAGCTTTTGTGAAGTGTTTGGTTTTCTTGATACAAAGGATTATAGCATGGCTGCTGGAAGTCAGCCCCTCCTTCCCACATGACAACGTTCTGCCTCTGACATGGCTGTGATGATCGGAGCAGTGGCAGCCAGGCTGCAGCCTTGAGGGCCTGGGCAAGTGTATTGAAAGTATTGCCCCTAACATAGACAAGCCATTAACGAACAGCAGTTTTCAGAGAAGCCCAAAACCACCTCCAGAACATGTCAAACAGAAGACCTTGGAAATACACATAAGACTGGCTCTGGAAATAGCTGAGGTTCATATTTTTCAGGACTAATGACCTCAGTAGGTTGCAGGGAGAACCACTGAGCCAAGATAATGGTAATGTTGATGTTCCAGTGACTCTAGTTCTATTCACCAACCAAGGAGGCATAGAGACAGTGGAGTTGTGATCAAAGAAGTGTTCCATGAATAGGAGCTCCTTGAAAAGTTTTTCTCAATAATCTCTCCATCTCTTCTGCTTCCAGAGATGTTTAGGAATCTTCCCCATCAGTCCTATAATGCATTACCCAATGCCAGTACAGAAAAAATGCCTTCATCATGGTTTATTCCATTTGTTTATGCATCTGTCTCTAAACCTGAAGGCCACCCTGGCTTGGGATCATACTCATAATAAAAGGAAGAAAATCCTAGAAGCACTTGGTACCCCAAAGCCCTCTGCCAGTGGGAAAGGAAGAGATACTGGGGACATGACCTCAGGCAGGAGGCGATCTGTCAGCCTCACGGAGCTGACCTTGCTTTGAAAGGTTTCTCTCTATTCATTTTAGGCATTTTTTAATCCAAATTTAATAATGTCACTTAGTTCTGTGTTGCTCGTCGGAAATGTTTGATAAGACATAGTATTTGTCCAAGACACAGTAAAGAAAAGCAACGGTCTAGTCAATTTAAAGAGTTTCTCTGATTTTGAATAACTTATTTTAATCCTAGTGTATATAGATCTTTTCTGGGATAAACAGAAAAGGTTGATGAATTCATTTTTGAGTGTCTGTATTTCCAACTCCAATCTAAAGTCTTCAATTATTTAACAGGCAGTAGGAAAGATACTACAAACAGTACTCCAAATAAATTTTCCTTTGAAGGAAAGTAAAATATGTTACCCCAGATTAGATCTCCCTGACATACTTTGAAAGGGCCTCCACTTAGCCATCCTGACAGAAGTGGCCTTGCAAAGCTGTCTTAAGTGGGGAAAATTTGCATCTGCAGATAATCTCCATGAATGCAGCCAGGCTCCCTCCCCATTCCATGACTTTCCCCAGATCCAGGAGAGATTGAGAGTCTGACAACTTAAAAGTCTGCAAAGATACCAGCTAATCTCTCTGAAGGAGGCTTCATCTACAACAAGGCCACCTGTGCTAGCCAAGCCTCTTCTCCCCCTTCATTACCTGTTTTCCCAGAATCGAAGCCACCGTTGTCTCTGCATCCTCAAAATGGTATATAAGTTTTGTAGCTCATTGGGAATGTTAAAAAAAAAAAAAAGAACTTTACCCAAATTAAATTTAATGGCATTTAATTGAGCAATGATAGATTCATGAATCAGGCAGCCTCCTAAGCCAGAGTAGACTCAGAAACTCCAGTTCAGCCACGTGATGGAAGAAGATGGATGGACAGAAGAAGTAAAGTGACATACAGAAGACAGAAGTGAGGTACAGAAATAGCCAGATTGTTTATACCACGGTGTTTGCCTTATTTGAACAGGGTTTGAACAGTTGGCTCCCTTTGACCAAAACTCAGTGATTGGCACAAGAGTAGGCGATGGTCTGTTTACAATTCCATTTAGGTTACAGTTCTTGATGTACAGAGAAACCTTCAGGCCGAACTCAAAATATGTAAGGAGGCAGCTTTCCTTGATTTAAAAGGAAATTGGGAAATTGGGTCTCCATTCTGAAGGCTCCTGTGTGTGCACATTAAATATATTTGCATGCCTTTTCTCCTATTAATCCACCTTGTGTCAGTGACTCTTAGTGAGCCTTAGGGGGCCAAGAACCTCTTGCTCCCACACTCTTTTCCTCCATGTGGTGACTACAGCTTCCCCTCACTATCTGATTACTTTCTATATAGGACCCAAATTTTCTCCTGTGCTCATACTATTCCTCCAGTATGAATGCTTTATATAGTTTGGTTGTGTCCCCATCCGAATCTTATCTTGAATTATACCTCCCATGTGTCTTGGGAGGTACCCAGTGGGAGGCAATTGAATCATGGAGTGGTGACCCCCATGCTGCTGTTCTCGTGATAGTGAGTGAGTTCTCATGAGATCTGATGGTTTTATAAGGGGATTTTCTCCCTTTTGCTCAGCACTTATCCTTGTTGCCATGTGAAGAAGGACATGTTTGCTTACCCTTCCACCATGATTGTAAGTTTCCTGGGGCCTTCCTGGCCATGCTGAACTGTGAGCCAATTAAACCTTGCTCCTTTTTAAATTACACATTCTCAGATATGTCTTCATTAGCAGCATGAGAACAGAGTAATACGTTGCTCTTTTGAAGGTTTAAAATCTACAACCAAACCAACCAACCAGGCAAACAAAAATTCACCTGCCTTCACCTTCAAGACCATATCATGTCACACATAACTCTTTCCTAATTATTTTTTACACACGCACCCTCTTCTTTCCTTGAAAATCAATCACGGAGTGTGTAGGACTTTTTCTGCTATGGCCTCCGCTGTGTGCATGCACTGCCTGACGCCGTGTGCTTAGTCCTGGGCATGCAGGCCACAGCCCTGCTCCTGAAATCAGCAACTTCACAGTCAGATATTTGTCACTGACTCCCTGGACAACAACCTGAGTGATTGCCTGAGCTTTTTTTTTTTAATGTTAATTTTCTTTTAATTAATAAATAACAATTTGTACATTTATGAAGTGCAATGTGATGTTACAATGCATGTATACTTTGTGGAATGATTAGATCAGGCTAATTAACATCTCCACCACCTTACACATTTATCATTTTATTATGGTGAGATCATTTAAAATCTACCGGTTTTGCAATTTTGAAATATACATTACCCGTAGTCACCACGTCATGCAATAAATTACTACAATTTATTTCTCATGTCTAACTGAAACTTTGAAGGCTTTGATCAACATCCGTCTCTCCTCCATTTATTGCCTGAGACCCAGGCTCTAGTAACCACTGTTCTATTCTCTGCTTCTGTGAGTTTGACATTTTTCAATTCCACATGTACATGAGATCGTACGATATTTTTCTGTGCCTGACTTATTTCACTTAGCATACGTTCTCTAGATTCATTCATGTTGTTGCAAATAACAGGGTTTATTTTTCATACGACTGAACAGTATTCTGTTGTGTATATGTAGCACATTGACCTTAGACGTTCACCCACGGATGAGCACTTTGGTGGGATCCCTATCTTGGCTACCGAATCATGCTGACATGGACATGGAAGTGCAGACATGCCTTCGACATGTTAGCGGCAGCAAATCCACACGGGTCTACAGCAGTCTAAATTCTTGCCTGTTCAGAAAAAAATAACTTGACTGAGGGGCATAAGGCAGAGTGAAAGACCGAGGCAAATTTGGAGCAGGAGTGAAAGGAGTCAAGCGCACTTGGAAGAGGGCCAAGTGAGCAACTTGAGAGATGAAGTGGGTGGTTTGACCTTTGACTTGGAGTCTGACATGTTGGCATGCTTCTGGGGTTGCATCCCTTCTCCCCTGATTCTTCCTGTGGGGTGTGCTGTTTGCATGCGCAGTGGCCTGTCAGCACATGGGAGGGGACGCCTGCGTAATATGTTTGTTGGAGTTGTTTGTATGTGTGCTCACTTGAGAGGTTTTCCTTTACCGCTGTTTCTAGAGGAAGGTCATATACCAGTGAAACTCTGACATTTTGCCTCTTAGTGTGCATGCTTGAACCCACTTGCCCAACTCCAGAGATTATACTGGGAAGCTGCTGGACTTCTGCAAGCTCAGAAGACCCCAAATGGCCTAAGCAATCTTGACCAAAAAGAACAAACCTACAGGCCTAATACCATTTAATTTTAAAATGTATTACAAAGTTATAGTAATTGAAACAGGCTGGTACTGGCATGAAAACAGAAGATATATCAACCAATGGAGCAGAACAGAGAGCGCAGAAATAAACCCATACATTTACAGTGACCTGATTTTCAAGGTGCCAGTTTCAGGTGTTTTCTATCTATTGGGAGACTGCCTTTACCTGGGAGTCCTGGCTGCAACCAATTATTAACTTAAAGATGCCTGATCATCACCTGATGCTCACTTGACATTCCTGATTGGTAGAAGGGCCCTCTCCTGCCCTGCTCATGTCTGACTTACTGCCTACTCTAACAGACATAGATTTCAATTCTTTAGATATATACCCAGAACTCTGATTGCTAGATTGTATGGTAATTCCATTTTTAGTTTTTTAAAGAACTTTCAGACTGCTTTCCAAAATAACTGTATTAATTTACATTTCCAGCAACAGCGTACAGAGTTTCTTCTTCTCCACATCTATGCCAACAATTGTTATTTTTCATCTTTTTTTGTGAGAGCCATCCTAATATATGTGCAATGATATCACATTGTGGTTTTACTTTACAGTTCCCTGATAATTCGTGATGTTGAGAATTTTTTCATGTATCTATTGGCCATTTGTATACCATCTTTTGATAAATATCTATTTAGATGCTTTGCCCACTTTTAAAATCAGATTGATTTCTTGCTATTGAGTTATATGAGTTCCTTATATATTTTGGATATTAGCGAATTATCAGATGTATGATTTGCAAATATTTTTTCCCAATCTGTGGGTTATGTATTCACTTTGTTTTTATTTATTTATTATTATTATTATACTTTAACTTCTAGGATACATGTGCATAACGTGCAGGTTTGTTACATATGTATACTTGTGCCATGTTGGTGTGCTGCACCCATCAACTCGTCAGCACCCATCAACTTGTCATTTGCATCAGGTATAACTCCCAATGCAATCCCTCCCCCTCCCACCATGATAGGCCCCAGTGTGTGATGTTCCCCTTCCCGAGTCCAAGTGATCTCATTGTTCAGTTTCCACCTATGAGTGAGATCATGCGGTGTTTGGTTTTCTGTTCTTGTGAGTTTGCTAAGAATGATGGTTTCAAGCTGCATCCATGTCCCTACAAAGGACACAAACTCATCCTTTTTTATGGCTGCATAATATTCCATGGTGTATATGTGCCACATTTTCTTAATCCAGTCTGTCACTGATGGACATTTGGGTTGATTCCAAGTCTTTGCTATTGTGAATAGTGCCGCAATAAACATACGTGT
>NW_016808928.1:1302098-1318847 GCF_001698545.2 Rhinopithecus bieti | reverse complement strand
CAGCAGCTGACCAGCACCGATTGTCCGGCACTCCCTAGTGAGATGACCCCAGTACCTCAGTTGAAAATGCAGAAATCACCGGTCTTCTGTGTCGCTCGCGCTGGGAGTTGGAGACTGGAGCTGTTCCTATTTGGCCATCTTCGTATTCACTTTGTTAAATGTTTTCTTTGCTATGCAGAAACTTTTTCATTTGAGGCAATTCTATTTGTCTATTTTTGCTTTTGTTACCTGTGCTTTTGGGATTATATCCAAAAAACTTCTTTCCCAGATCAATGCCATATAACTTTCCCCTATATTTTATTACTCTAAGCAACCTACAGATTTAATGCAATTCCTATGAAAATTCCAATGTCATTTGTCACAGGGAAAGAAACAATCCTAAAATTTGTATGGAACCTCAGAAGTCCCCAAATGGCCTAAGCAATCTGGAGCAAAAAGAACAAACCTATAGGCATAACACCATTTAATTTTAAAATGTATTACAAAGCTATAGTAATTGTATCAGGATAGTACTTGTGTGAAAACAGAAGATACATCAACCGATGGAGCAGAATAGAGAGCCCAGAAATAAACCCATACATTTACAGTGACCTGATTTTCAAGGTGTCAAGAACACACAATGGGGAAGGGACAGTCTCTTCAAAAAATGGTTTTGGGAAAACTGGATATCCACATGCAAAAGAATGCAATTGGTTGCTTATCTCACCCCATGTATAAGAATCAACTCAAAATGGAGTAAAGACTTAACTGTAAGTCCTGAAATTATAAAACTATAAAACTATTAGAACACAGTGATTGCCTAAATTGAAAAGAGAAAAACATTCAGCATTTAAAAAAATCGATGATCACAAAGACATCCTTTAAAAACTATGAGAATGAAGGCACAGGAAGCTTTCCTTGTAGCAGTAATAGAGTGGATTAGTTAACCACTGCTGGGTAACAAATTATTCTCAACCTCAGTGACTTGAAACAACAAACCTGATATTATCTCTCCTTTTCTATGCTGATCCACATGTGAATTCAGGTACGTTCCGCTGTCTGCCTCTGCCTTAAGATTTGTCATGAGGTTGCAGTCAGGACATTAGCCAGGATTATGGTCTTATCAGAAGGCTTACATGGGGAGTATGGGCTTTGACATGATTTGTCTGTGTCCCCACCAAAATCTCTTCTTGAATTGTAGCTCCCATAATTCCCATATGTCATGGGAGGGACCTGATGGGAGGTAATTAAATCATGGGGGCAGTTCTTTCCCATGCTATTCTCACAAAAGTAAATAAGTGTCATGAGATCTGATGGCTTTATAAGGGGGACTTTCCCTGCACATGCCCTCTTGCCTGCTGCCATGTAAGATGTGACTTTGCTCTTCCTCTGCCTTCTGCCGTGATTGTGAGGCCTCCTCAGCCACGTGGAACTCTGAGTCAATTAAACCTCTTTCCTTTATAAATTACCCAGTCTCAGGTATGTCTTTATTCACAATGTGAGAACAGACTAATATATGCTTCTTGGTTCACTTGTACTATTTTTAGCAAGCTTCAGTTCATGGAGAGTGATTGGACTAAGGGCCTCATTTTCTCACTGGCTGCTGACTGGAGGTCTTCCTCATTTCCCTGCCTGTGGACTTCTTCATAGGATGGCTCCCTATTTGGCAGGTGACTTCCTTGGAGTGAGCAAGCCAGAGAGAAAGAGGAAGAGCAACCCAGAGGGAAGGCAAATACATCTCAGAAGGGCCATCCATTACTGTTACCATGAGCTGTTTGTTAAAGGCAAGTCACTAGATCCAGCCTACATTCAAGGTGAGGGGAAGCCACAAACAGGTAAGACCAGGAGTGGGGTGTTCACTTTGACCATCTCAAAGGGACATTGTTCATGTTGCCAGGAAACCAAAGGCCCATCTTTCAACTGGTTGCCTGTCAGATTGTAGGCACTGATTGTGGTCTGGGGCGTGTCATGGTCAGTTCAGTGCAGAAACAGTGCAACATGAGAGGCCTCCTACTTTCCTGCCCTCTCTGACTCCAGCTCTTCCCCATGGTGCGTACACATTTGATTTCTGAAATGTGTACTATAAATTAATGATATGTCCCTTTTTATTACTGAGGAAAGTAAGGTCATAATTTTTTTTTTCTCGAAATGAGTAGTGTGATAAATAATACATGCCAAAGAAAGGGCTTGTTATCTTAGAAGCTTTCCTCACTGAATGCCTGTAAGCCTTCACATCTCTGGCAATTCTAATGTCTACAAGAATGTCAATTATTTATATTTATATTCGTGTAGCACATGGATTCAGGTGGGACTTCTGAAACCACACTTGGAGAACAATGTCTGAGTTTGAAAGTGTTTGCCTTTCAACAGGACCCTCTTTACAATAGATTGCTTTAAGCCTTAGGACCTGTGCCTTGTGAACATACTCTCAGGTGGTGGGTGGTGACAAGCATTTCCCTCTGAGGAAAGACAACTCTCATAGGTTGCTAATGCACTAGCATTGTTTCGATACTGACAATGTTGTGGACTGAATATTTTTCCCCAAAAATATCTATATGTGGAAGCTCTAACCCTAGTGTTATTGTAGTTGAAGCTGGGGCCTTTGGAAGGTGATTAAGGTTAGATGAGGTCATAAGGTGAGCCCTTCATGATGGGATTAGTGCCCTTATATGAGATACAAGTGAATGTGGTGGCTCACACCTGTAATCCCAATATTTTGGGAAGTGAAGGTGGGAGGATCACTTAATGCCAGCAGTTTTAAACCAGGCTGGTCAACATAGGAAGTCCCCATCTCTACAAAAAAAAAAAAAAAAATTAAAAAATTAATGGCATGGTGGCATGCACCTGTAGTCCCAGCTACTCAGGAGGCTGAGGTGGGAGGATCACCTGACCCTGGGAGGCAGAGGCTGCAGTGAGCCATCATCACAACATTGCACTCCTGCCTGGGAAAGAGAACAAGACCTTGTCTCAAGAAAAAAGAAGAGAAAGACATTAGAGAGCTCACCCTTTCTCTCTGCCATGTGAGTAGACAGGGAGAAGGCACCATCTTGAAGCCAAGAAGACAGTCCTCACCAGCAACTAATCATGCTGGCACCCTGATCTCAGACTTCCAGACTCCAGAACTGTGAGATGATAAATTTCTATTGTTTAAGCTGGCAAAGCTATGATATTTTGGTGAGGTCTTTTAATTCAACATATCCAAATATTATCATTTCAATATGCAATAAATATAAAATCATAAATGATATATTTTACATATTTTTATACTAAATCTTCTGAATCTGAAGTGTATCTTACACTTATAGCACCACTCAGTGCAAGATAGTCATATTTTAAATGCTCAATTGCCATATATGTGGCCACTGGCTTCTATATGAACTAAGTAGATCTAGCCATAACAGTATGAGGTGCTTTTGTTTGTGATGGACTTGAAATGAAAATAGTTAAAGCAAACTAGAAGTGTAGTACTCATTCATGTAAATGACCTCTAGAGATTGGCAGTCCAGGGCCTCACTGGTGACTCCACGATTCCCAGGAACCAGGCTTCTTCTTGCGTGTTATTCTATCATACACCTCATGGCCCATCAAGGTTACACATGCTCCAGCATTCACATCCATACTCATATCTAGCCAGGAAGAAAGATGAGAAGCTGAAGGGGTAATTCCCCACTGTTTAAGAACACTGCTTACAGCATGCTCTTTACAACTTAGTTTGATTGCCAAACTCAGTTCTAGGATGATGTTTGTTCTGGAATGCTAACAAACAAAAAAAGGAAGAATGGATATGGAAAGCAAGTAGAAGCTGTTGCCATGCAAACTTTTCTAATAATGTTAAATATATTAATGTAATAATGATGAAAACTTTTTTGGTTGTCACTTATATTTTTTCAATAATTTAAAATACACTCTACCACTGTGAATTACTATCTCAAAGATTTTTGAAGTACTTAATAAGTAATTATACCAAGTAACAGATCCAAATGAATACTGTTCAAGACTTGGCCACTGTTAGAAAACAAAGTGGTGTCTATTTATTGAAAATAATTTTTTCAATAATTTCTGTCATTCACATAAATCATAGAGATATCCTAGGACTCTTGCATTATATATTGCTCTGAATGTTTAGAAATAATCTCACCAAGAGTTAATATCTTTAATCTGTAATGAGCTCATAATATTGAAAATTTGAAAACTGAAATTTAATGGAAGATATTCAGGGACAAGAAGAAATACAAGGAGTACTAAACATTAAAAAAATTCAACATTCACTAAATTCAAGGAAATAAAAATAAAACAATAATGAGATTCAGTAGTTTACCTTTCCAAACCTTTCAAAAGTTAAAAAAAATTGTAATAGTCTTGAAGAAGAGGTGGCATGATGTATCTCTCCCACTCTACATACAACTATGAAGCATATAAACACTCCAAGTGTAAAGGCCGTAACTCATAAAATCCATCTAAAGAATTTATACAAATAAAATATGGGACATTAAAAATGGTAGACATAAATTAAGGGCCTAATAACTGGCATCTTAGATGAATTGTTTAAAATTATTTTAACTCTATCAAAATATCTAAGGAATAATTTATAACATACAGAAATTGTGCTCCTATTAGGTATGATATTTTTGCACAAAATCGTAAATTCAGTTTGGTGGTTTCAACAAACAATGTATGCAGAAAAATACTTCAGAAGTTCTATAAGACTGTAATAGTAGCTTTGTCATGGTGGAAATATTATGAAATATTTCTATTTTCTTCTTGGTGTTGAAAAATCTAAAGTTCCAGAGATGGTACCATATGGTTTTGGGTTTGAGAAACAACTTAACATCTCCGTGGCCTTGAGGCCTCATCTACAAAATAGAGGCATAAAATCAATAAATGCAATCAAAATATTATCAGTGCTTTGATAGAGTTGAATTCTAGACTCAAGTGGGAACAGATAAGTGAAAATCAAAGATGGGTCAGGAAATATACCTTAGAGGAAGTGACATTGAGGTACAAATTAATAATAATAAAATTAGGTTGCACCCTGGACTATTATACAGCCATAAAAAATGATGAGATCATATCCTTTGCAGGAACATGGATAGAGCTAGAGGCCATTATCCTTAGCAACCTAATGCAGAAACAGAAAACCAAACACCCACATGTTCTCACTTATACATGGGAGCTAAATGTTGAGAACACATGGACACACAGAGGGGAACAACACACACTGAGGCCTATTAGAGGGTGTAGGGTAGGAAGAGGGAGAGGATCAGTAAAAACAAGTAACAGGTACTAGTCTTAATACCTGGGTGATAAAATAATCTGTATACCAAGGCCCATGACACAAGTTTACTTATGTAACAAACATGCACACATGTCCCTGAACTTAAAATAAAGTTACAGTTTTAAATAATAAATAAAATTAACTTGAAAACTATCACAGGGTTACTTCTATTATTATAAGGAATTTAAGAATTGTGTTGTGGTCGTGATCTTTGGTTAACTCAGAATGGCCTGAAGTCTTTCGAATTAAACTCACAGTGGCCTGAAGTCTGACCTTTCTTAGCTACTGCTACGCTTCCTTACTGACTCACCCTTCTGGAGACCTTTTCTGAAATCAGGTGATCAGGAACTTGAGCTCAGTCAGAGCTCCTGAGCCCAGGTGCCTGCTCCATCATTGACAATTAGCAACATTTTACGTGTGGATGCCCAATTCTTCCAGCATCATTTGTTGGAAGATTATCTTTTCTTCACTGCATTGTCTTTGCTCTATTGACTAAATTTATGTGAGTTTATTTCC
This sequence comes from Rhinopithecus bieti, assembly GCF_001698545.2. Lineage (NCBI taxonomy): Eukaryota > Metazoa > Chordata > Mammalia > Primates > Cercopithecidae > Rhinopithecus > Rhinopithecus bieti. The sequence continues at coordinate 1,313,077 of NW_016808928.1, read as the reverse complement.
CAGTTTTTTATTCTGTTCCATTGGTTTATCTGTTTTTTTTTTTTTTTTTGTCAAGAGCAAACTCTTGATTACTGTAGCTTTATAGTAAGCCTTAAAATTGAGTAATGTCAGTGCTCCAACTTTGTTCTTTTTTTTTTTTTTTTTTTTTTTTTTTTTTTTTTTTTTTTTTTTTTTTTTTTTTTTTTGAGACGGAATCTCGCTCTGTTGCCCAGGGCTTGAGGGCAGTGGCATAGCCTCGGCTCACTGTAACATCTGCCTCCCGGGTTCCAGTGATTCTCCTGCCTCAGCCTCCTGAGTAGCTGGGACTACAGGCCCACCACACACGGCTAATATATATTTTTTTCTGTATTTTTAGTAGACACAGGGTTTCACCATTTTAACCAGGCTAGTCTCGATCTCCTGACCTTGTGATCCACCCACCTCAGCCTCCCAAACTGTGGGGATTACAGGCGTGAGCCACTGCACCCGGCGTGACTTTGTTCTTCTCCTTCAATGTTGCATTGGCTCTTCTGAATCTTTTCCTCTCTGTATAAACTTTAGAATCAGTTTGCTGATATCCACATATAACTTACTGGGATTTTGATTGGGATCATATTTAGTATATATCAATTTAGATTTGCAAATACAGATCAATTTGCATTTAATATCGATCACTATCGATTAACTGACATCTTGACAGTAATGAGGCTTCCTATCGAATAAAGAATGTATCTCTAGTTATTCTTTGATTTTTTTCATCAGAGTCTTGTAGTTTAGATCTTAGAGACAGTTTCTCTAATTTTAGACATGTTAACTCACCTTCCCAAAACTTTACTTTCTATTCTAGAAATTAAGGTTATTAACAGTACCTAGCCCCACAGGGTTGCTGACAAAATCAAATGAGACAATGCAGACGTATCCCTAAAAGCCAGATATGGGATCACGGAGCACTCAGGCGATGCCCCCTAATGCTCCCTTTCAAGCTCAGAAGCTGACGCTCAAGAGCTTTTCTAGCCCTCTAGTCCTTGCTGTCTCCCTTTGTGTCAACTCTGGTTTCCAAAGAAGATGCTAAAACTGAGTTCTTAAACCTAGGTTCTTACCAATACAGGGAGACGTCGTCTTGGTGATCTCCATCTCAGAATCATAATAATTCAAGACGTTTTCTGGGATGACATTTTCTCTCCTCATGCACTCTTTTGTCCTTTTTTTTAATGTGATAAAAAAGAATAATGAGCTCATATGAATTCTGGGAAGTTATACACGTCCTTGACTTTCCACCTGTCAGTGTTCAAACTCTATCTGAGAGGCAGATTTTAAGACCTTCATCGTGAGCTTTCTATTGTGAAATAAGAGAGTCTGGAAATAAAAGCTGGGACACCAGGTGGAAACAGGCTGGTGGTAAAGGCGTACAGAAGAAAAGGTGACTCTAGAGGCCAAAGGTAATGGGAGCAGAGTCAGTGACATCAGTCAAGTTAACCATGAAGTCCCAGAGCCCTTACAGATGGCCACAGGGAGCACCTCATCAGGACAATTGGAGCAGGTGCAGAACCGACAGACCAGGCGACCTTGGGCCCCAGTGCCTCAGGCAGGAGTCTGCCCAGGGTGCTGGGCTGAGGGGGAGCCTTGGGCTGAACTGTGTGAATATGGTGGGAAAATTCTAACAGTGAGAGGCGTTCGAGAGCAAGACTGTCTCTATACTGTCCACATTCTTTCCCAACTTTGTTTTCCTTAAGTGAAATGCATGTTTTGGGGATTTATTTGTATTAATATATGCAGCTCCAATCTACTTGTCCAAAATGTGCATAGATTGACCCGTACTTTTTTAGAGAATTGAGATTCACCAACTTTATCAAAAAGTTTGTGCTTATTGACTTAGAGATGCCAGGACAGGAAGGTTCGCCAGAATTGAACACCATAGTCTATCATGACAGCATCCAAAACAGAGCTACACCCCATGCCCCAAGCTTGGAAGGCACCTCCAACACAGCCAGGACCTGATACAGGCGGGCAGTCCTGTCCTGGGCTGCCCCAGACTTCCAGATGCAGAGTGGCTTTTGAATGCTCAGAAATCACTGAACACACTAATAGTGGGAAGAAATATCAGGTAATTCCCTTGGCATAAGTCTTATCCTTTCCAGTTAAGTAATTTTTATATATTTTTTAGGCAGGTTCTCCCTCCGTCACTCAGGTTGGAGTGGAGTGGCAAGATCTCAGCTCACTGCGTCCTTGACCTCCATGCTCAAGAGATCCTCCCACTTCAGCCTCCTAAGATGTTGGGAAAACAGATGCATGCCACAACGACTGCACATGCCATCACGGCTGCCTAATTTATTATCATTTTTTTACAGAAACAGGGTGTCCCTGTGTTGCCCAGGCTGGTCTTGAACTCCTGGGCTCAAGCGATCCTCTTGCCTCAGCCTCGCAAAGTGCTAGGAATACAGATATGAGCCAGCATGCCCAACCCCATTCAATACTTCATTTATACGTAATCCCATGGACGAAGGAGTCCACACAGCCTGAAAAAACCAGGAAAGTGAGTCGTCTTGCTTTTTCCCTTCAGAAATTCTGTGATAAGCTAAAAGCTGCTGTGATATCCACAAAAGAATAACACCTTAAAGCAAGCAAACCAACAGGTCTTCTAAGCAGTATTGCAAAACGATCCTTGCTCTCCTTTAGCCCAAGATATTTTAGTAGTGAAAAGCAGCAGTGGGTGTCTGCCATCCTCTAAAGAACATGAAGCTTGTTGAAAGCCACTGACTTCCAGGTCCTCTGGTTGGGGCATGCATCTGGAAGCATTCATCCCTCTGAAGGGTTTTGATTAAATGCAGCAAAGGAAGCTGTTAGTAACTCTCTGAGCTGTCTGAGCAGTTGTGACTGTCATTTAGGCCTAGTAATTCGTCATTATATCATTCGGAGACAACGGAGCTGAGGGTGGTGTTTCATGCTTTCAGGGAAGTGGATTGGAAGTGCGCAGCCCCAATTGTTGGCCACGTAGAGGCTTTGTGAGCCGGGGTGAATCTCTGAGGTTCTTTCTCAATCTACATGGTAATTATGGCTATCTAGTTTTTTTTTTTTTTTTTTTTTGAGGCGGAGTCTCGCTCTGTCGCCCGGACTGGAGTGCAGTGGCCAGATCTCAGCTCACTGCAAGCTCCGCCTCCTGGGTTTACGCCATTCTCCTGCCTCAGCCTCCCGAGTAGCTGGGACTACAGGCGCCCACCACCCCCCCGGCTAGTTTTGTATTTTAGTAGAGACGGGGTTTCACCATGTTAGCCAGGATGGTCTCGATCTCCTGACCTCGTGATCCGCCCGTCTTGGCCTCCCAAAGTGCTGGGATTACAGGCTTGAGCCACCGCGCCCGGCCTGGCTATCTAGTTCTTAATCGCAAGTAACAGTAACTAAGCCTGGATAACTTGAAGGAAAAAAAAGATATGGGGTTGTTCCCAGAGTTAAGAGAAAAGCCCAGTGACCAGGTCGTGGGAATGCAAGTGACCCTGTGGAATGAAAGACTGACCTCCTGGCGGGGGGGGGGGGGGTTGAGGGCCTGAGGGTAAATTCAGCCAAATGTACCTGACCCTGCAGGTCAGGTCCCAAATCCTGGGAGACAGCCCCAGCTTAACCACGGGAGTGGGCTTCCCCCACGCCCAGTCGGGGACAGTCAGGGAATTGTGACCAATGCTCATTAAAGCTGATTGTCATCAGGAGGAGTGACTCTCAGGGGACGTCCAGGTGCTATTCCCACAGGAGAAGAGGACGCAAACTGGGTTTCAATAGCCACAGATGTCCATGCTATGGATGGTAACACCCTCATTCTGCATCCTTTAGTACATCAAATAATTATAGGACCCCCATAAGTTTAGAAAAGCACTCCAACCAAGGCACAGAGCAAGACAGATTTTACTTATCATTTTAAAGAACCATAGCGTGGAACACATTGTGGGATCACTATTTTCTTGCTGCCCCAGGAAGCTTCAACTCAATGTGTTAATAACTCAAGAGGGTGTATTATGTATGAGCATTCTGTAGAATGTGAAAATTCGTGATAGAGAGTACTTATTTCCCTTTGAATTCTTAGCTTTGGTAATTATTTTCTCAATGAAGTGAAAGAAGATTCACAGGGACAACAGAAGAATTCAGAAAAAAAAAAAAATAACTGCATAAGAAAGGGAATATTGGATGCATTTCATAATGTGATGGTTTCTTGAAAAATAAGAATGTTGAAGCAAGAGAAACCTGACCTGTAGTATCAGCTCTGCCTATCTGTGCGTCATTGGGTAAATCAACTAACTTATGTATCTTTCTGCTGCTTCATCTAAATGATGAAAGTGGTAACACACACTTGGTTGGATGGTGGAGTTTTGCAACGTCTGCGAGACACCACTTGGTATTTCCTCAATAAATGGCACCTAAATGCAGCTGCTGGCCAGCAAGACTCAGATTGCAAGTTGGACATCAAAACTCGGTCACTGCAAAGCCACCGTAGGGCTATTTTAAAAAAAGTATCGGTTGTTTTTCATGTTGTAATAACTTCACTCTCAGAGAAATTAGTGTATCATTCTGTGGAACTGTAAGACATTCAGCGTGATGGGCCACCAAGGACTTGTGTTTTCTCTCAGCCCAGAAATGAATGGGGGACGGCTGGTTCTGAATTTTAAAAGCTGTATGATTTTTTGAGCCTTCTTTAACTGTGATATTTGGAATGCTCTCTTAAGTAGGTCTGTAATTCTCTTTCATGTCATTTTTTTTAGTGTGGTGAACGTTTACAAACAGAGCTCCCAAATTGAAAAGAAATCATAAAAAACGTAGGTTTTGGTTTGAAGGAAACCGAGGGTTCTTACTGTTTTTAATGCAAACCATCAAGAAATCTGTCAGCTTCAACGTTACTATTCTGCGTTTCATGGTTCCTGCTAAATGTGCTGTTGATCAATCATGACGATGTGAATGTCATAGGAAAAATATGGAGCTTCATTTTGAATACCATAAAGGCTCATTATGAAGACTCTCTTTCCTTCCCCTGCAAGGGACTCAGGTGCGCATATTAAAGCTAAAATAAATTCACACACAAAAATAGAAATCTAAAATTAAATATTTAATTAGAACTCTGATTTGCTTTAAAGATTGGTGGCATTGCACAGGCTATATTACACCCTCTTTATAATTTTTTTGACAAAAAAAGATACTGTTCATTTTAACAGGCCACTTTAATATTAATACATGTGTAATAGGATTGGAACTGAAAATCAGCTAGAGATGGTACATTTTACATTATTGGGAAAATTACAGTTCTGTATTGTAAAAACATTTATTTTTTAACAACGTACCTACATTAATCAAAAAATTACAGCATATTTAATAATTTTACAAATTCTTCATAAAAAATATATCTCTGTACAAAAAGGTCTTTCGCACCTACGTCGTGACAGCAGCGTGTGGTGGGACGGGAGGGAGGGTCGGCGATGACAATGGGTTTTCCTGATCATAATGCCAGCGTTCTTTTTTTTTCCCCCTTTTTATAATAGCTTTTTTGTTGTTGTTTACAAAATATTTTACAGAAGAAAAAAATTATTGCAGCTAGCCTGAAAAAAGGCAAGATGTGTGTGTAAAACAAGCAGCAGTTTTAAACAGCTCTGAAGCACATGTCCTGTGTTAGCGTGTGGTCGCGTCCCTCACGCATGTTCCTGTTGCCTTCAGGGAAGAGTCTTCTAGACCTAACTCAGCAAGCACAGCTCCTGACTGCCCTAAAACGAGATCCTCCAACACCTTGCGGAGATTCCGTTCAACACTGCACACAACCCTAGGAAGAAACTAGGCAGAATTCTCACAAGAGAATTCCACTGATTTTTTTTTTTTCTCATTTAAATAACATGCTTCAAACTGGCAACCCTAAGACAGTTTGACTTTGCACACAAAGGAAAATCATATCTAATCTGATATGTGGTTTCTTGTATGTATGTATGTCCTGTCATTTCAGGATTTCATAGCATCATTGACCAGGGAGCAGGTCAGGGATGTGGGAACAGAGACATTAATTCAGACTCTGAAGTCAGCATTTTGCACCTAGTTTGAATGACTCAAACTTAGATATGTACAATATATATATATATATGTATGTATATATATACACCTAATATGTATAGTAACCCTGTTCTCCCTTGCACACGAGCCTCCTCACACTTTCAACCATCTTCGCTTTGTTTCGTTCAATGTGTGTGTGAGGAGCATGACTCCTGCTGACCTTGTCCAGTCTACTGTGAAACAGCAATGTAAGGATTCCCATTGGCAAAGCAAATCTCCAAGGATGTGGGCAGGTTGGCCAGGGAAAACTGTGCAGAGAATTCAGCGTAAGGATACGGAATCCAACAGTGTGGGGTTCACAAGACAGAGGAGTCCCTAGGAGAGGCCAGTGAGTCCCCAGACAGCAGAGACCCCTTCCACTGAGGAACACAGCACTGGGAGCCAAGCTCTATGGAAATGTCCGAATCAAAACGCGTGACTCTCTAGAGAATGCCCTGTTTTCCTGACCGCTTTTCCTTTATTCACATTTGAAGTCCTACCTGGAAACCTTCAGTAGACCGACAGACAAATCAGTCTTAAAGCTAGGTGTGAATGTGTTCACTCCGACAACGTGAAGGCCAATTTGAACATTCTGACATTTCTATTACCAGTGCCAATCTAAAATGTGAAAATTTGCCACCATTGGATAGGTACTGAAATATCAAATAATAAAATAAGTATTATCATTTCAAAAATATTTTATCAAACAAGTATAAGTAAAAATAAACATGATCTTCACTTTGAATTTGTTACATAAACATCCTCATGGTCACATCTTCTACTTCATGTTTTGATTTGTATTCACCCTGGGGATCATACCGATTTTATTTGTACCATAACTTTTCATCTACCGATCATGTAATTTAAACCTGAAAAGTCACTGAAATTACATTTCCATCTGGAATTGTAAAGCATGAAACAAATAACAAATGAAGGTATAAAATATATCATCATGAGAGGAGAGAGTGTGTACTTTTTCCTTCTCTCTAAAAGAACACTTAGTATTTTGATCCTGAACAATTTTCACTGAGTTCAAGGTGCTACTGTGGTATATTGTCTTTCAATGCAATATCAAAGATCGATGGCACACTAAAAGTAACCAAAACAAACAAACAAAAAAACACAAAAGAAAAAAACTGCAAAAGGGAAGGCTGCATTGTGAGGTAAAACCCACAAGTTCATCAACTATCTAAAATAAATTACTATTCACAGTTTTACATGGCAAACAGAAATTTCTGCAAACCCCCTGCTATTAAGTAGTATCGGAGAGACAGTAATTGGATGAGGATGGTACTAAAGGAGGAAAACCTGGGAAATCAGGAGGCTTCTGTTATGTTCTCATTGGACCTCTTCAATGAATTCAACACAGAAATGGAGCTAATTGAAGCAATAATAAAATAAATCTCTTCAATACTGTATTTCCTTTTAAAATCTGTGCCATATCTAGGAATACTTTTCACTAACACTCCAACTAAGCTGATGGTGGAATGGTTAGCTTGATAATATGAAAGAATGCTTATATACAATGGATAGTGTGTACAAACCCTGTGTAAATAATTTATTTTTTATCAGAATCTTACGCATTCATAACACACTAGTGCAAAAAATTGTGCATCAAACATTCTGCGACAGAACAGCTGATTGGGAAATTTGCAAACATCCCTAGAGATGAACACACAGGGGAGCTGTGAGGTCCTCAAAGCTTGCCAGGTCTCGGAAGGACAGAGTGAAGCCTTTGTAGGTGTGTGCCTCTATCAGAAAGGTGTCTTCTTCCAGAAAGCTTATTATTTTATTTTTCTCAAAGTATTCACGTTCATGGGGGTTAAAAAAAACACACACACACACGCACAAGAGAACACATATTGTAGTGCTACCATTTTGTCACCGCACCCGAAGGACATATCCACGAGCCCAGAAGATTGCATTGAAAGGCATCCCAGCAACACAGAAATACGAACGTCTGAGGCATTGAGTACGACGTGTCGGCGTGACGTGGCAGTCTTCCTGGAGTGTGCCTTGATTTCAAACAGGTGCAGCCAGGCATTTAGAACTCACTTTCGGAATGAAAATGCAGGTGTACTTTGATCCACAGAAGACTCTGGCACATTTCAGTAGAGATCCCCGCTGCATGTATGCCAGTAGACAAGGTTGAAGATCGCTGCAGTAAAGCCAGAGTGGAAGGGAGAGTGGTATATGGCACCAAAGGAATCACTGCTTGTCCATCAGAGGTATGGCTATGAATCAGTCCTGTTGGGGCACTGAGGGCTATACCACTGTACAGACTGTGTTCAGAGTTGTGTCAAACCTCACAGCCTTGGCTTCTGTGGGTTTTAAGTTTGTATCATACATGGGGTTTTCAAACGATGCTTGTCCATTGCTGTTTTCATGCCCAGCATAGCCATTGTATTGAACTTTTGGTCTCGTTCTAAGGAAGACAGAAAACAAATCATTAGAATCCTAGTTTCAGTTGGAGATTAAGCAGCTGGGACTGGGTGCAGGAGACAATGTCTGCAGAGCAGGGAGTAGTACAGCCAGGACGTTTGCAAAGAAGGAAGGCGTCCACACCTGCACACCTGTCAGTTTATTTGTTTAAATTGGTGACTGGGAATATAAAATGGGTTTTAAAAAGTGAAGCAATTTCAAAAATTAAATAAATTTTTTTTGAGACAGGGTCTCACTCTGTTGCCCAGGCTGGAGTGCAGTGGCACGACCACAGCTCACTTCAGCCTGGACCTCTCGGGCTCAGGTGATCCTCCCACCTCAGCCTCCTGGGTAGCTGGGATCAAAGATTTATTTATGCTTCCTACAAATGCCCCAGGGAAATTGGGAAGGTCCCAAAGGCTGAATTTGACTGGTTTTGTTTTGGATGTCTATTTATCACTGATAAGTTATACGGCCTTGGTTAAGTCACAAAACTTTCTACTACTCTGTAAAATAAGGTTGTGGGCATATGCCTGGCCTTTAGGGCTGTATGATTAAACTAAATTTCAAGTTTAAGCTTTTAGTTCACTGTCGTTACTAATATTCACAAAAAAATTATTTTTTATTTTGTCTCTGTTGAGTTAAAAATGAATCTGTCATTATTAAACTATTATCACATTTTCTGGTTAAAAGAAAACCCCTACATACAATCTACGATAGAGAATTAGAGGATTTTCAGACTGAAAAGACAGAATCATGTCTGGTCTGGCTCTGGCTCCTTTTATTTTTTCCTTATTCCAGAAGAAATCAGATAAGAAAATGTGCCACGTGGCAAAACAGAAATTTAATGGACATAAAGCATGCTTGCAAAAACATCATTTGACATTGGGTGTCAAGAAACTTCTGCCAAGTCATTTACTAGTCGGTTTCCTTATGTTACACATGCTCATTAAGAAAAAGAGAAGTAGTGGCCGGGCGCCGTGGCTCAAGCCTGTAATCCCAGCACTTTGGGAGGCCGAGACGGGCGGATCACAAGGTCAGGAGATCAAGACCATCCTGGCTAACCCGGTGAAACCCCGTCTCTACTAAAATACAAAAAAACTAGCCGGGCAAGGTGGCGGGCGCCTGTAGTCCCAGCTACTCGGGAGGCTGAGGCAGGAGAATGGCATAAACCCGGGAGGCGGAGCTTGCAGTGAGCTGAGATCCGGCCACTGCACTCCAGCCTGGGCGACAGAGCAAGACTCCGTCTCAAAAAAAAAAAGAAAAAGAGAAGTAGTGCATGGCCCTGAGAAAACGGCAGAACTGCAATTTGTAACTGCCCTTGGAGTGGGAGAGGTCGACATTACGCTTGGAAAATGTTCCAGCAGCAGCGATAGTTAGCCAACAAATCCAGCCCCTCATGAATGAAGTGAAGACCTGGCTAAAATGTTCACTCAATCGTCCGGATCACAAGCTGCCACAGTCCCTTCGTGTCTAGGGAAATGCAGCTCCAGAGTGGAACTGGCAGCAGCTGGATGCTGATGTGCACGCGTGCAGCTGCACCCGGCAGAGGGCTGTCAGGACCTCGGGCTCTGAGGAAGCAATTCCCCACATGCAAGCAACAGACTCAAAAATGAGCAGAAACAGGGTTTTTCTGGAGGAATACAGAGCCAGTTCATTAAGAAACATTTATGTCTGCAGAGCCTGAGAAGCCAGTATAGAGGGTGCTACAGGCTTGGTGCTTTCCTGACCAGGTGGTGACAACTTGAAGGAAATGGATTAATGTGCTGCTGGCAACTGAGCCCTGGACTTCCTTGATTCTGCAAAAATTCCACAATCCCTCGCTCCTATGGCACAGAAGTAGAGAACGACAAGACCCAACAGACTGAGAAGTCACAGTGGCCTCGTAGCCGCCCTCTTGAGAGCTGTGAGAGGGAACAGCTTCCTTCATTTTCAACATGCAGGGCAGCCTCCTGGTCTTGGTACAGTGTCAGGAAGGGAGAGAATGCAGGTGTGATGACGACAGATTCCCCACTGGCCCAGAGGAGGCATCAAGTTTACATAAAAATAAGTGCTGTCTCCCTTATATCTGGCTCTGAAATCTGAGATCTCTTTCCAAGGCACTGCCTTCACAGAGACACCAAACTACTCAACATTGACAGGGAAGATGCTCAGGTTTAATGACTAAAACTGGTGTGTATGTTTTTTTTTTAAATTATTATTATTATTATTATACTTTAAGTTCTAGGGTACATGTGCATAACGTGCAGGTTTGTTACATATGTATACTTGTGCCATGTTGGTGTGCTGCACCCATCAACTCATCAGCACCCATCAACTCGTCATTTACATCAGGTATAACTCCCAATGCAATCCCTCCCCCCTCCCCATGATAGGCCTCGGTGTGTGATGTTCCCCTTCCCGAGTCCAAGTGATCTCATTGTTCAGTTCCCACCTATGAGTGAGAACATGCGGTGTTTGGTTTTCTGTTCTTGTGATAGTTTGCTAAGAATGATGGTTTCCAGCTGCATCCATGTCCCTACAAAGGA